>NC_056729.1:1974200003-1974304341 GCF_019279795.1 Protopterus annectens | reverse complement strand
ACAATAGTACTGCTTCCCAGCCTAACTAGTTTGTGAGCATCCACCGATCTGGAAAATTATAGACACATTAGCCTAACTAGTGTGATCTGCAAGGCCATGGAATGGATTATCATGGACCTCATTAACAGGGACATTAGCAACCTCAAAACACTCAACCCCACATGGTTTGGCTTTGTCAAGGGGAGGTCATGTTTGTTAAATCTGGTCGACTTCTTTGAGACAGTCACCAAAGCAATGGACGAGGGGAAGACTGTGCACACCATCTACCTTGACCTGGCCAAAGCCTTCGACACTATTTCCCACTCGGGCATAATAGATAAACTCTCTCAATTGGGCATCAATCCATATGTTACCAGATGGGTAGCAAACTGGCTCACTGATAGAACCCACCTAATCAAAATAGAGGAAGCCACCTCAAGCAGTAGACTCATAATGAATAGCGTACCCCAGGGATTGGTCCTAGGGCCTCTGTTATTTGGGATATACTGCAAGCTGAGGAACGGTCATCAATTCCCCAAGTGATGTGGATATCCTCCAAGAGGGTCTCACCCAAACAAATAACTGGTGCCAGAAACATGGCCTCAAGCTGAATGCCAAAAAAAAGGCATCATCATCATCTCCTTTGGGGAGCATGACGTCCCAACATATTACCACATTAATAACAATGTCCTAAGCACGCAATCAGTTGTGAGTGATTTGGGCACCCAGGTTGACAGCAACCTGACTTTTGACCATCATGTTGCTTCCGTTGTATGGAAAGCATTCTACATGGCCCACCTCATAAGTAAGGGTATCTTATCCAGGGACAAGAAAGTCATAATATCCCGGTATTCTTCCCTTATATGGCCAATTATTGAGTACAACACCCCCTTCGACATGTACCTTGCAAAGCACATGAAGCAGCTGGAGAGACCACAGAGGTTCCTCACCAGAATAATCCAGGATTTCAAACATCTATCCTACACAGATAGGCTAAAAGCCCTGCCCCTGTACTCAGTTTCATACAGATTCCTTACAGGTGACCTCTGCCTGGCATACAAAGCAATCTCAAAGCCCACCTTGATGGGACTGCTGCATATCCACAAGTCAAGCTCCACTCGAGTAACCCACACACACAACCTCAACCTTGTCTGTGACATCAATAGGACTTGTTGGCGGGACAGCTTTGTGACCAAGAGACTCCCCCATCTGTGGAATAGACTCCCTCTCTATGTCAAGCAGAGGACCTCATTATCCCTCTTCAAGCACAACCTGGATAACTGGATGGGAAACAGAAAATACAACCCTGGGATTCCACCTGTGTCCCTAACTGGACAGGGGGTGCTGACTTGGCTAAACTCTTAGCTAGGCTTATAAGGGTTTCAGGGCCAATAACCTAGTAAATTCCTATGATCCTATAATCAATGACGGGATGAACAGGAGATCCTGAGATTGCAGGGGTTGGTGGAGTTGGGGTATGTACAAATGAAACAGACCCTGCTACTGAATTCACCACAAACTTTTAGGAGCAAGAATTTGTAGGTGGACTTCTCCATGTAATGCCATGGACACCTATAACTAAGACATGCAGCTGTAATTCTTATGAATTTATCACAATTACCATTAATGGCATACAGTTTATTATAATTGGCTAACTTGGCAAATAAAAGCTTCGTGGAAGACTAACCAGACCTAGAAATGCAAAACTGAACTGTAGAAACAGGAGGAAAGATAAACTGGGTATGACTCTGGAATTTAGTGCGCTAACAAAAAGGTATGAAGTTGCTTTCATCATCTACTCAAAGATGACTTATTAAACATAGCAAAAATACAACAGGACTCAGTCAAATGTTGAGAACCTAAGCAATAAGTGAATTTATTGTGGCTGTTGACATGGGTGAATTTTTTGCCACAGTCACACACAGTAGATGAATGAAGCATGATTCTAAAAGAGGATCAATGCCCTGGAATAAAATGAAGAAGACCCATCCCATAATATGCTAAAAATGACAAAATGGTACAAAAATATCAAAAACACAGATATTAAAAAATCAGAAGAGTATCAAACAAAATGGTAAATAAAGTTACTGATGTATACTCACAAAAAAAGAAGAGAATAGAGTCAACTTTAAAAAAATTCCAGTAGTAGCATGGAGCCATTTAGAATCCATATAACTATGACTAATGGTGGGAAAAATAGAAAGGGAACAGAGAGATGTAAGATGTTATGGGTAGGTATAGAAGAAGCCAGTGAAAGTTTTTTTTCCAAAGATACCATGGATAGGAGTAGGTCCGGGAGTAACTTGGGAAAGTTTTATCCAAAGATATCACTGGTAGGAGTAGGTCCAGGAGTAGCTTGGGAAAGTTTTATCCAAAGATATCATGAATAGGAGTAAGTCCAGGAGTAGCTTGGGAAAGTTTTATTCACACAGCATTGCATGCACAGAGTGCCTACTTCCTAATCTATAATAAAGACTGACTTTCCTTAGCAGAAGCAGCATAGATAGTGAAAACTCACACAGACATGGAGAGACAGACATGGAGAAAACATGTAGCCTCTACACACTGACTGATCCCAAATCCTAGTGCTGTGAGGCACAGATCTCAGTACTCAGCCACCTTGCTGTCCATATTTCTAAGCTCAAACCAAAAGGAAATCTACTATAAGAGGGCAATTGTCCGGTTCAAGGAAATTTCTAGATGGCTAATTGAATGGCAGTACTCTTCTTGGTGGCTGAGAGGCTGAACAGCTCAACCTGTCTTGCCATATATGCTCGTTCCAACTAAAGATTGTCAGTATGCTATTCAGTTCTTTACTGTTTGTAGATCAGAGTGTACATGCTGTAGCTTTAAGAAGCATGTCAAAGGCTGAGTGTGCATATATACAGTGGATATAAAAAGTTAATGTGACCTATATAACCTTTACAATTCAATTGAAAAAAAAACAAATCTGTTAGGGCAAAATATAAAAAATAAAAAAATGTACAATATGCTGGTTGCATAAGTGTGCACACCCTTAAACTAATACTTTGTTGTGGGTGCACACCCATAAACTAATTCTGTGTTGAAGCACATTTTGATTTAATTACAGCATTCAGTCTTATTGGGTAAGAGTCTATCAGCATGGCACATCTTGACTTGGCAATATTTGCCCACTCTTTCTTGCAAAAGCACACCAAATCTGTTAGATTGTGAGGGCATCTCTTGTGCACAACCCTCTTCAGCTCACCCTACAAATTTTCTATTGGATTTAGGTCTGGGCTCTGGCTGGGCTATTCCATAACTTTAATTTTCTTCTGGTGAAGCTTTCTAGCAGGCACCTGAAGGTTTTGGGCCAAAAGTGACTAGTATTTGGAACTGTTCATAATTCCCTCCAACTTGACTAAAGCCCCAGTTCCAGCTGAAGAAAAGCAACTCCAAAGAATGATACTGCCACCACCATGCTTCACCTTGAGGATGGTGTTCTTTTGGTGATGCAAAGTGTTGTTTTGAGCCAAACGTACCTTTTGGAATTGTGGCCAAAAAATTCAATCTTGGTCTCATCAGATGATAACACATTTTCCCACATGCTTTTGGAAGACTTGATGTATTGTTTTTCAAATTTTATCCGGGTCTGGATGTTTTTCTGTGTAAGAAAAGGCTTCCATCTTGCAACCGTACCCCATAGTCCAGACATGGAAAATACGGGAGATTGTTGTCACATGTAGTACACAACTAGTACTTACCAGAAATTCCTGCAGCTCTTTCACTGTTTCTGTAGGTCTCTTGGCAGCCTCCCTGACCAGTTATCATCTTGTCTTTTGATCAATTTTGGAGGGATGTCCAGTATTTTGCAATGTCAATGTTGTCCCATATTTTCTCCACTTTTTGATGACTGTCTTCACTGTGTTCCATGGTATATCCAGTGCTGTGGAAATTTTTTTGCACTGTTCTCCTGACTGATACCTGTCAACAATGAGATCCCTTTGATACTTTGTAAGCTCTTTGTGAACCATGGCTTTTGCTGTAGCAGGCAACTGAATAAATGTCAGGAAAATCCTACTAGGACAGATGAACTTTATTTGGGGTTAATCAGAGTCTCTTTAATTGTTGGCTAGTGTGTTCCTCAAGAAGACTGAATGTTGTAATTAAATCAAAAGGTGCTTCAACAAAGTATTAGTTTAAGGGTGTGCACACACAACAAAGTATTAGTTTAAGTGTGTGCACACTTATGCAACCAGAGTATTGTACTTTTTTTTATTTTTTATATTTTCCCCTAACAGATTTGTTTGTTTTTCAATTGAATTGTACAGGTTATAGGTCACATTAAAGGTGGAAAAAGTTTTGAAATGATTTATTATAGTCTCATTTTTTATATCATAAAAACCTGGCATTTTAACAGGGCTGTGTAAACTTTATATATCCACTGTAAATACAGGGCACATGCTACTCTTACTGCCATTTTGAGAGTGTAGCCAGAGAGTAAGCATGTATGATTGCAGTAGTTAGTTTGTATATAAGTTACTTAAGTTAAAGTCGGTAAACTTGTATCATGATATATTTGTATATAATAAAGCTGCTTGAACAGAACCCATGAAAACTCTTCTATTGTGTCCAAAGTAGAAGAGCGACATGGTGTCAGAACTGGGATTCCAGAGAATGATATTCAGAGCCAAGAGGTGCAGAGATAACAGTAAAGGTAAACTAAGAGAAACCAGCACAAAAATAGCCAGAAAAGAATCAAAAGTGATGAGAGTACGCACAAACTGTTTATTTTATAAAAAAGATAAAATTGAGCATTACAAGGGCGCAGATTGCATTATTATACAAGTGGGAGGCCCAAAACGTTTATTAACTAAAGAAAAATGTTTAAAATTGAGATATTTGACAAAAAGAAAAAACAAGTGTGTTTAAAACAAAAGAAGTATGTTTAAAGCAAAATGAATATGTTTAAAGCAAAACAAGTGAGTTTAAAGCAAAATTAATATGTTTAAAGTAGAACAAATATGTTTAAGTAAAACAAGCATGTTTAAAGCAAAATGGGCATGTTTAGAATAAAACGAGCACAAAAAAATGCAATGTGCATGAAAAGACATTAAGCGAGCAAAACAAATCTAACAAGGGCATATAGAAAAAACAAAGGGCACATTAAGTGTAAATATAACAAGGCAACTGCATGTTTTTTGGCAAAGTGCTGTGTTTTGGCATAACTGCGACTTCATATTGTATTAAGGGTATGACTAAAGTTATTTGAAATATCTCAAGGTGTGTAAAAGAGATTACAGTGTGTGCTTATTACTGTGCATGTATTCCAAAGAGTTTATATGTGTGCAAAGTGGGACTATTTTGTGAAATGCAGTCAAAGTGTAGCCATTTCAAAAAGTTTCTTGTGCTGGGTGTGTCTATTCGCAAAGTGCCACCGTTACAGAGTGTTTCTTGCACTGTAAAGAATTGCCTAGCAAGTTACCGCCATTTTGGGGAAATTTCAGTGCGCTGTGTACTGTTTATTTGCAAAGTACCATTACTTCGAAATATTATTGACTCTAAGCATCACTTGCCCAGAGTATTCACATCGTGCAGTTATTTGAAATGTTTCTTACACTGATAAGAGTTGATTTTTTGCAGTACAGTAATTTCAAGAGTATTACAGTGCCCAAGAGACTTATTTCACAAAGTTCAGTTATACAGATGCTTATTGTGCTATTGGGCAAAGTTACAAATACTGGCATAAAGTTCTGGCATATGTGTATGTCTGCATTCGTGCTTATTTGCAAAATCCTTCACTGGTATGTGGTAATATGACAGGTGGATTTCAGAACCCCTTACTACATGAATTTGATCAGAATATTGCAGAGAATTGGAGAATATTTGAGCAAGAGTATATTTTCATACCAGCAGCTTATTCAGATAAAGACACACACACACCAGAACATTCATTTTTCTAAACCTAGCTGGGTCAGAGGCCATAGAAAGAGTGTTCATTTGTGTATGCACCAGCAGTGTATGAGGGGGAAGGTGAAACTATCGTATTGTTGTACAGGCTGAATCAAGGAAAGACCCTGTGTTTGAAGTGCAAGTTCAGATGAATGTGTAAGCCCCAGACAAATATTATATTAGAGAGGCCTTTGTTTTACAGGAGATATCAGAAACCAGGGGACACTTTTGCAGCTTACATAACTAACCTGAGAAACAAAGCCAAAATGTGTCGGTTTGGTGACTTAAAAGATGAGTTAATGAAGGACAGGCTCGTGTGTGGTATTAATACTACTGCTGTGAGAAAGATTTTGCTTCATGACAGTGATTTAATGTTAAGTAATGCCACTGAGATTTGACAGATCCATGAGGTGGCAGAAAAACACACAAGTATGAGTGCGAGTGACAAGACCATGGTCAGCAAGCTCCAGAGCAAATGTAGATAGCATGCAATACATGGCAAACAGAAGCAAGCCTAAGCACATGGCAGCCACAGCCCCTGCTGGTTCACCAGGGAAACCATGTAGCTTTCCAGCAAGTTCTAAAACTAGTTCAGTTAAAGGAGTATGTTCTTCAATGCAGTACAAGCATGAATCAGCAAAACCCAAGTCCAGCTTTATTGTTAAATATCACAATTGTGGTGCCAATCATGAGTCTAGAAGAGAGAAATGCTTAGCATTTGGTCAGCAATGTTACAAGTGTAAATAATGGAACCATTTTCAAAAGTTTTGCAAATCAAGTAAACCTGGTGCAGTTGTAAAGAAAGGTCACACAAAGAAGCAAGCTGATCAGGTAGACAGCAAGTCCACTTTCTATGTAGATGGTATATCAGTAACTTGTGAGAGAGTTGATGCAGTGAATTTATTGGCAAAGAGCGAAGTGTTTTGTACAGTCAGGATCAATGGTAAATCTACAGAGCTTGAAGTAGGCACTGGTTCAAAGTGTAATGTTATACCAGTGGACACATTTGTTAAAGTGAGAACTAATGAGCAACTCAATGGGGCCATTAGTGCGAAATTTGTTGCTTATAGAGGTGAAGAAATTCAAACTGAAGGCTCGGTGATATTTTCATGTTATTTGGCCAAGAACTGTTACAACTTGTTATTCTATGTAGTCTGAAGGCTGGTACTGTCTTTAATGGATCTCAACGACAGTTTAAGAATGAATCTGCTTTATTTTACCAAAGAAGTTCATCACATAAGTGCACATCCTAGTTCCAATTTTTCTGAAGCCATCTTCTCAGAATTTGCTGATGTCTTCGATGACAAGTTGGGCAAACTTCCAGTTTTGTATTCCATGAAGTTAGACCCAGAGGTCACTCCAGTAATCAGACCAGCAAGAAGAGTTCTGATAGCTATGTAGGATAAAGTTAAGACTCAGTTGGATAAAATGGTACAGCAAGGTGTAATTTGTCCAGTTACAGGACCAACTGAATGGGTGTCGTCTATGATAGCAGCTCACAAAAAAGGCTCAGACAAATTCAGAATATGTATTGACCCAAGAAATTTGAACAAAGCATTGAAGAGCCCGCATCATCTAATGTGCAGAGTCAAAGAGGTCGCAGCTCTAATACTGAATGCCACTATTTTTTTGCTCTTGGATGCAAAAAGTTCATTTTGGCAAATAATGCTTGATCACAAATCCTCATTACCAACCACTTTTGGTACCCCATTTGGCAGATACAGATTCCTAAGGTTGCCATTTGGAATAAATTCTGTAAGTGAAGTCTTCCAGTGTGCAATGGAGCAAATTTTTTCGGGTTATCCTTGTGCGATAATAGTAGATGATTTATTGGTTGGAGGCAATGGTGAAGCAGAACATGACAGAAACCTAAAGAGAGTTCTAGACAGAGCACGTGAAGTAAACTTGAAGCTCAATCCTCTCAAGTGCAAATTCAGACTTCCAGAAGTTACATATGTAGGTCATTTATTTACCAGTGCTGGCTTGAGACCAGATCCGATCAAGCAAGCAGCTATTCTTGAGATGTCAGCACCAGATAATGTGAAAGCTCTACAGTGTTTCTTAGGCATGGTCAACTATTTAGGCAAGTTTATACCAGACTTCAGTGAGTTGACAGCACCTTTAATAGAGCTGATGTGCAAAAATGTTACATGGTCATAGAACACCACCAGAAGGCATTTGAAGACCTTAAGCAGAAAATTGCCACCCTGCTTACATTAAGATACTATGATGTGAATAAACCAGTCACTCTTTCCTGTGATGCTTGAAAATTTGGTCTTGGCACAGTTATTCTTCAAGAGGGCAGACCAGTAGCTTATGCATCTAGAACACTTACCCAAACTGAAGTACAATATGCTCAAATTGAGAAAGAACTTTTGGCAATAGTATTTGCATGTTCAAAGTTTCATGATTATATTTACAGTCGAGCTATTCAGATTGAAACTGACCACCATCCTCTAGTTACTATTCTAAAGAAGCCTATGCATTCAGCTCCAGCGAGATTACAAAGAATGATGCTCAAATTGCAAAAGTACAACTTCAAAATGGTCTATACGAAAGGCAAACTACTCTATCTGGCTGATACCTTATCTAGATCACCCATAAATACGACAGAACAGCTTGATGCAGAGAATTTTGACATTGACGTGATGGCAGTTCATAATTTCTCCACCACTAGGCTTGATGAGCAGAGAGATCACACAAAGACTGATCCAATTTTGCAAAAGCTCAATCACTACATTAATGCTGGATGGCCATCAAAGCAATCTAGTGTACCACCTTAAGTACAAACATATTTTCCTTACCGAGATGAAATGTTGATGGAAGATGGCATTATTTTTCAAAGGTCCTAAAATTGTTGTTCCTGCTTCCTTACAAGAATATATCCAGATTTTGCATCATGGTTACTCAGGTTTCACATCCACTAACAGAAGGGCGAGAGAACTAGTGTTTTGGCCTTCCTTACTGAAAGACATTGCTACAGTACTTTCTTCTTGTTCAGTATGCAATAGTACTAGACCACATTTGCAAAGAGAACCACTTCAGCCAAGTCCAGTTCCTGAACTACCTTGGTCAACAGTAGCCACTGATATCTTCGAGTGGAACAATCAACACTACTTAGTATTGGTAGACTCTTATTCAGATTGGTTTGAGATTGACTTACTACCTAACCTAACATCCACTACTGTTATTACTAAGTTGAAATGTCATTTCTCAGTCCATGGTAGTCCACACAAAGTTGTTTCTGACAATGGTACTCAATTTACTAGTCAGTTGTTTCAGAAATTTGCAAGAGAATGGGACTTTGTACATGCTACAAGTAGTCAAGAATATCCACAGTCAAATGGACTAGCTGAACATGCAGTGCAGAGTGCAAAGCAATCACTTGAAAGGTTAAAATGTCACAATTCTGATTTCTTTTTGAATCTACTTAATCTCAGAAACATACCTCATAATGATATACTTGGCTGACCTGCTCAAAGACTTCTATCCAGGCAAACCAGAACAGCGCTACCTACTAGCTCCAGTTTATTGAGGCCTAAAGCTAAGAACAACAAAACCATCAAGGCTCAATTATTCAAGAAGCATTCTATCCAGAAGTCCAGTTAAGATAAATCGAGCAGGTTTCTTTGTCCATTGAGGAAAGGAGAGACAGTGAGGATACAAACAGTGAAAGGTTTCGACCAGATTGGTCAAGGTAGAAGCAAATATGCCCAGCCGAGATCCTACCTTGTAGAATCTAAGGGTGTGGAGTACAGGAGAAATCACAGGCATCTTCTTCCTATACTAGAATCATCATCGCAGCATTGTTCCTGTGATATAGAGTCTAGATCTCAGAGCAAATCAGATGTTGTCCCAATCCCGGAGTATGTTTCAATCTCTACTTCCATTCCGGAGGATGTTCCTAATACTTCCAAGGTTGAACATTCTATAGAGATAGCTCCAGTTGCTAAACCTAAATCCCAGTTTTATGTCACACGATATGGTTGAATATCCAAGCCCAGTGTGAAATACACAGCAACATGGACATAACTTTATATAGGTACCTAGTGTTATATAATTGTATGTCAGAGAACTACATGTAATATCTGCATGCCAAATAGATTCATATTGTTGCATGATCTATTCCTGAAAGAGGGAGGATGTATATCAGAGGGCTGAGTGTGCACATATAAATACAGGGCATGTGTTATTCCCAGTGCCATTTTGAGAGTGCAGCCAGAGAGTGAACATGTATGATTGCAGTAGTTAGTTTGTATATGTTACTTAAGTTAAAGTCAGTAAACTTCTGTCGTGATGTCTTTGTATATAATAAAGCTGCTTGAACAGAACCCACGAAGACTCTTCTATTATGTCTAAAGCAGGAGAGCAACACTGTTAAACTTGCCTCTGTCAAACCAAGTACAATGTCTACAGTAGTCCCAGAGAAGGGTTAAGAGCAGGTTGATCTTTCACCAGGTGCTGGATTTAATGTATGTTGATTTATATCTATATCTGTCTATCTATAGACATAACGCACATGCACACACACACACATACATACATTATTTCCTCTGGCACAAGTATACACCAGACAACCTGTGTTTTTGATTCTTGTTCTGACTAGCTTGTATGGAGGTTCTAGGTTCTGGATTCTAGAGTGCCACATCTTCTTTGGAAAGGAGTGTCTTTCCATCTCTTCTAAAGGGAGCCTTGGTGACCCTAATTCTGAAAAACTATCAAAGGACTCTGATGATCTTAATGGCTGGTGTCCTATCTCAAACAACCTTCAAGTTCATGAAAAGGTAGTATATAAAACTTGATTCCTATCTTAAGGAACATGATTTTCATGATCCCTTTCATTCTGACTTTTGGATGTAACACAATAATATGACAATGGATGCTAAGGTTGTGTTCATCATGCTTACAGGCTTCAGTCTGCTTTACATAAACCTTTAATATTATCTATTGCAGTGATAGGTTTGAATTTTTATTGAAGGAATGTGATCATTGATCACAGACAGCCATTAATCAGACAACTAACATGTCTATGTTCACAGAAAACCATTTAATCCTTAAAGAATCAAAGTATGCAAGAGATGCACATACACAATTTCATAGGAGGAAAAATCTCACATACAAACAAGCTTGCCAAAAACACACACACCACGTCCTCCACACACATAGGCCTTCCCAACTTATGCAGAGGCACTAAAGAGCAATATTCCCAAATCTCAAAGACCTCCTAAAGTTATAAACAGCAATCCTCAGCAATCTCTAAAGCACTCACCAAAATCAACAACAAACACCACACATACTCCTACACCCTGTGGAGCCCCAAGAACAAAGCCCATATGGCAAGAAAGCACATTACCCAGGACTCTGGTCATATGGAACTCCACTGAAAAACACACAGATGTCCCACTCGCTAGAATAAACAAGGGCAGGAAAACAGCTGCTTGCTTATCTGGAGCCAGGATCCACCAAGTGATGCATGCACTAAAGTCACTATACCCAGGTACCAGTATGATTCTATCATAGTCCATGTGGGCACTAATGATTTGAGATGTCCTTCCTTGGACTATATGAAGACAGAAATTGTTGATCTCTCTGAATATGTTGTCTCTGGCAGGTATGTGCCTTGCATTGAGCAGCATTCTACCTTCACCAAGGATGATGCAACAATATGAACAAAAGATGATTGAGTTCAATGATTGGCTACGTTTCTGGCGTCTTTCCAGTGGTATTCAATATTTTTCAGCATGGAAGGACATGGTTAACAAACCACGTTGCTTTGCAAAAGATGGTCTGGACCTGTCTCCCCTAGGGTTTTGAATTTTGGCAAAACTTTATCCACCTCCTTAGAGCCTTTTTGGGCAATGCCAAACTGACAAAACTACCAACATAGCAAATAAAAGCCTATGAAACCTAAAGGTGTTACTGCTCAATGCTAGGAGGCTAAACAAGACCACACCCTACTCCTCACTCTGGAGAATATAGACTTATGTGTCATTACTGAGACATGGTTTAATTCCAGCAGTGCAAGGCATCATTGCCTTCCACACATTTAGACCATCAGCTGCACAGACAGGGACAAAAGGTGGAGGAGTTTCAGTCTATATTAGCGACAAACATCACTTTTCATTGGTTAAACAAGACAATGCCCTGGAATTTATACATGTGCAAATCACCAGAGACAAATTCCTGCAGCTTATCCTAGCAAGCTACCATTTACCCTCTATGTCCCTAGAATCCCATAGCTGATACCCAGACCTACTGGAGACAATCACCATTAAACTAAATACATGATTCATGGGAGACTTTAACTACCCCTCTATAGACTTAGAGACATACTCACAGGCACAATGACTGCTGGACTTTATTAACATAAATACCCTTGATTAGCTAGTGTGCACACCCACCAGATGTTCAAACATACTGGACCTAGTACTCACCAATATGGAAGAGTGCCGCACTCCCCCCCTCTATGTGTCATATCCTCACTGGTGAGCTCAGCCCACAAAGCTATCTCCTTCATAATAAAAATCAGCCGACAAATCAAATCGTTAACCCTAGCAAACCCTGTAACAGAAAATATTTCAAAGCAAATTACATCCTATTAAGAGATATTCTGTCAAAATTCAGTGCCTCTCTCAGCCTCGAGTTCACAGCAACCTATGTGGAATTATTCACGGAGACCCTGAACAACCATGTAAATGGCTGCATAGAGGTTTCTGTACCTACTAGAAGTAAACCCAAACTCTAGAAACAAACCACACTGGTAAAATCCGGTACTTTTCCGTTAAACCCCTACCACTGCTTCATGCTGCAGACACTTGCATTGGCAATGTGATTTCCCTACTAACAAACAGACCTTGATGTTTGCCCTCATCTCAGCAGCAAAAGTACCATAAAACAAACAAACCCAGGTGATTTTGTAAAGTGGTGTAAAATCTTTAACCTGCCTATGCTCATCTGAAATACTATGCAAGAATCATACATATCACTGACTTAACAAATTGTGGCTCACTACAATAAATCCAACATACTCTCAGCTTTGTTTCGGATTACGTGTTTTATTTTTATCAGAATAACATGTGTATACCTCGTATTTGTTACAGACAAAAGGATAAATGGAAGGTAACTGGCTTCACAACAACGTAAACAGACAATGGGCAGGCAAAGAGACGGACCACATATCTCAGACGGATGCTATTTAAAGAACAGACAGTGGAGTACGCAATAGGCAGACCTCATCCTCATAAAAATAACCTTCTTTACCTATTATCTGTGAAGTATTCAAGTGTGTAAAGAAAAGGTTTGTCAGGAAATGAACTGCAAAGTAGAACTACAGACACACACACACACACACACACACACACACACACACACACACACACACACACACACACACACACACACACACACACACTGACATGCAGACACACACACACACACACACACACACACATATATATATATGTGTGTGTGTATTTTTGAAATAATACACCATCCAAAGCAGCAATTCCAACATGTTATACTGTTTTGAAAACATGTGTAATGATAACAATCAAACATCCCAGGTCATGGATTCCTTGTATTAAACATTTAACTGCAGCGCGTAGCGAGCTGGTAAGGGTTTAACGGACATATTTGTAGCTATTGGCTGTTTGAGCAGTTTTTTTCCATCTCTTTCACCTTTCTGGTTTGAAAGCCACACTTGTGCCTGTTTCCCGCCTTTCCTATAACTAGCCTAGTCTGGTTACGGAGTTGCTGTATCCAGGATTGTTTGTAAGCTTCTGAGCACCCCAAGCCTTTCTGTGTTGGAGGGAAGCCTTCTAGCTTATCAGTGGGAGTGGTAAGCACTAGGTAACCTATCTTCCATGGGAAGAGTGAGTTTTGGCCCAGAAATTGTAGTTTATTTGGCTGTTTGGGCAGTTTTCCATCTCTTTCAACTTGCTGGCTTAAAAGCCTATATTTGTACTTGTTCCCTGCCTTTCCTGTAACTAGTCTAGTCCAGGTACAGATTGCTGTATCCAGGACTCTTAGGTTCATAGGTTCATAGGTTCATACTAGGCTATCTGCCCTAGGGCATTTATAAGCCTAGCCAGAATGTGTTTGGCTTTCGCCACCCATTTTAAATTTATTTTGCTATGCCCTTTTTCGAGGTTAGTATACTGTGCCTCTGTCTAACAGTGACACAGAAGTGATACCCGGGGTAAACCTACGATCTCCCATCCACTCATCAAGATTCCTCTAGAAGAGAGTCAATGAGGGACTCTGCCTAACCTGGACTGGGATTTTATTCCAGAGTGAAGGGAGCCTCTGGGTTATGAATCTGTCCCTCCAGCATGTCCTATTTATTTCAGTGCTGAGGTTCAAGTCTCAGCGTGTAGCTCGATGGGATTTGATTTTCTGAGGTGCAGCATGTCCATTAATTCGGTTGGACATGGCTTTATAAGTCAGGCACAGATCGCCTCTGAACAGGCGGTATGCCACTGAGTAGAGCTGGAGTTTCTTTAACCGGGCAGCATATGGCATCTGTTTGAGCCCTTTGATCCTCTTGGTGAGGTACTTTGGGGTCTTTCCAGTTGCTGCAGGTGTCTGGTAAGGTACATCCCAAAAGGGCATTGTACTCAATTATGGGCCTGATGAGGGATGAGTAAAGAGGCACGATGACCTCCCTGATCTAGATGTGAATCCCTTCATGATTAGGTGGGCTATATAAAATGTTTTTCTAACCACTTTGGCCACGTGGTTGTCAAATGAGAGATTGCTATCAACTTGGGTCCCCAGGTCCCTAATTACTTCTTCTGTACTTAATGGATTACCACCTATGTGGTAATTTGTGGCACTTTGTTCTTGCCAAAGGGGATGACTATACACTTTTTCGCATTTAGCTTGAGGCCATGGCTCTGGCACCAGTTGTCTGTTTCTATGAGGCCCTTTTGGAGGATGCTTGTGTCGGCTGGAGAGTCGATTATGGTGCCCAGTTTGCAATCATCTGCGAACTTGGTCAGCCACAGTCCTTCCGTGTTGGCCTGTACCTCCGAGAAATATATACCGAACAAGAGAGGTCCCAGGACTGAGCCTTGTGGGACACCACTTGTAACTGGTTTGGAGTCTGACATGGCTCCAGCAATTCTAACCATGTGGGTTCTGTCCTTGAGCCAGTTTGCAATCCATCTAGTGACATAGGGGTTTATATTTAAGCTGGTGAGCTTATCTATAATGCCCGAGTGGGGTATTGTATCGAAGGCTTTTGCGAGGTCCAGGTAGGCTGTGTGGACCACCTTCCCTCAATGGCCTTGGTGACTGTTTCAAAGAAATCAACCAGGTTTAAGAGGCAGGATCTGCCCTTAACAAAGCCGAACTGGGAAGGATCCAGTGTCTGTAGGTCCCCAATATCTTTATTTATGAGGTCCATGATTATCCTTTCCATAGCTTTGCAGACCAAGCTAGTCAGGCTTATGGGGCGATAGTTTCCAGGATCTGTTGAGGCACCACCTTTATGGAGAGGGACCACTGTTGCTGTACGCCACTCTTTGGACACATATCCTGTAGTAAGGCTGAGATTGAACAGTAGTTTTATGTTTGGGTTTAGCTCTTCTTGGAGTTCATGTAGGATGCAGCCCGGGACACCGTCTGGTCCCATTGATGCTGTGTTTTTTGCTTTGGAGAGGGCGGCTCTTACCTGAGCATCTGAGATGTCAGGGGGCAGCACTCTGCTGGGATAGATATTTGCCCTTTTGGTGGGGAGGGAAGTTTGCGCTGAACCTGTCAGTTAGGATGTTGGCAATGTCTGTGGGTTCAGTGTATTTTTTGTCATTTTGGACTAATTCTGAGCATATCTGGGAATTACCACCCAGGTTCCTAACATAACTAAAGAAAGCCTTGTGATTATCCTTAGTGTCCTGTGCAATTTTTCTCTCGAAGCTGGCCTTAGACAATTTTATGAGTGCCCGTAGTTTTTTGCTAATACTGATCAGTGATGCCTTCCCTTTTGGGATTTTGCTCTATCATTTAGTAGCTTCCTCCTCTATTGTATAGTTTGTTTATGGCTGGGGTCCACCAGACAGGACGCCTGCCTTTGGAGGATTGGGTCTTTGTTTTATTTGGGATCGATGATCCATGCATTCCTGAAGGTGTTCATAGAATGCTTTATAAAGGATTCTGCGGTCTGGGCGTATTTTCCACAGGCCTGGGGGCTTTGAAGGATTCCACCGGTTTTGAGGAGTATGAAATTTGCTTTAGAGAAGTTTTTCACTGTGGTTTTCTGGGCAGGGGGTGGGGTCGGGATGTGAATATCCAGTGAGATTAGTTTATGGTCTGATCTTACCAGTGAGGGATACACTTCTGGTCTGGAGCATAGAGTCCCCATGTTGGCGATGATCAGGTCCAGTATGTTTTCCCCACTTGTGGGAGTGGTAACAAGTTGTTCCATAGCATTTGAGTTTATAAATTCTAGGAACCTTTTGGCTAGGGTGTTGGAGCTAGAGTAATGCTCCCAGTCTATGTTTGGGTAGTTGAAGTCGCCCAATATAATGGTGTTTGGAGAGACCTTCATATTTTCCAGTGTTCTCAGAAAGGCCGAGTGGGGTTCCTGGGTTTGGGAGGGTGGTTTGTAATCTTCTGAGCCCCCCAAGCCTTTGTGTGTTGGAAGGAAGCCTTCTAGCTTATCAGTGGTAGTGGTAAGCATTAGGTAGCCTATCTACCACAAGAGGAGTGGTTCCTGGCCCAGAAATTGTAGCTATTGGCCGTTTGGGCAGTTTTTTCCATCTCTTTCAACATTCTGGTTTAAAAGCTGCACTTGTGCTTGTTTCCCACCTTTCCTGTAACTAGCCTAGTCCAGATACAGAGTTGCTGTATCCAGGACTGTTGGTAAGCTTCTGAGCCCCACAAGCCTATCTGTGTTGGAGGAAAGCCTTCTAGCTTATCAGTGGGAGTGGTAAGCACTAGGTAGCATGTCTACCATGAGAGGAGAGGTTATTGGCCCAGAAATTGTAGTTTATTGACCATTTGAATAGTTTGTCCATCTCTTTCAACTTTCTGGTTTAAAAGACCACATCTGCGCTTCTTTCCCATCTTTCCTGTAACTAACCTACTGGGTAGCACTAGAAAGCCTTAAACTGATACAAGCCTTCTAGCTTAGAAGAGAGACTTTGGAGTGATTAAGTATCAGTTTTCTGTACTTTCTTGCTGTACTTAACTGTTTTCAGCCTAAACACAGATATACCAGCGTTTATTGTGATTTAAAAGCTTGTTTTTTTCACATAATGTACTTATTTGACTGCCTGCACTTTTAAAAAAGTTGTTTTTTGTTTAAATAATTTGTTTAACTGTTGTAGGCTACACACTAAAGTGTGATCGCCTTTTCTGATCGTTTGTAGTCGTTTAAAGCTGTTTTAAGTGTATTTTTTACAGTTTTTGCCTTGTCTTTGTAAAAAAAACAAAAAATACAAAATAATTCCTTGTTTCCCGCCTTTCTAAGCTAGTATAGTCCAATTTTCAGGCTAGTGCTGAATTCAGGGCTGTGATACTAGTTTCTGAGTTGCCCATACCTTACTTGGATAGAAGGAAGTTTTTCTGTTCGCCTGTGAGAGAGGGGAACTTTGAGCAACCTATCTGTCCATGGAGGAGTGGTTCCAGCCCTGAAGTTAGTAGTTTATTGGCCATTTTGGGCTAATTTCTATCTCTTTCATTTCCCTACTATAAAAACCGTGTTTGCACGGTTTTCCGCACCGGGCAGCACCGGTTAGCTATGGTTAAATTATTCCCGGCTCCATTAAGTCTCCTATTCAGTTTTTCCCTTGAAACTAGTCTAACTCTCAACCTAAGCACTCAAACAGCATCTTACAGCCCAGCACTTGCTCAGAACTAATAGCAAGCACTAATATACACTGACATTGATTGCCCAGCAGGGCAAGGCTCTTTATTCACCTCTCACCAACCAAGCAACTAATTAGCTCACCCTACTATTCAGGCATTACCAAAGGGCAACTTCAGGTGCACTCACCAGTCCAGCTGGTGAATCTAGGTATCCTGAGGCAATGTTACAACTGCCTCATGTAAACAGACAACTCCCTCCTCCTACTACAAAACACTATCATATGCGAGAGATGCAATTATACAGCCATACTGGAAGCTAAGCTGTCTCCACCCAAGACTGGAACAGACAGTCAAGAGGAGAAGGTTAACACTTACACCACAACTCCAGCTGCACACAGACCTACTAAAACAACACTGGCAAAAAATACACATAAATACACAAAATCATACTTGGAGGCTCTAAACAAAAACCCTCAAAAGCATCAGAGACCTCCAAAGCAGACATCCAAACAACCTGCACTTCCCGTCACAAACCAGACAACACATAAAACACAAAATAAGTGTGCCGCACAATCACAGCCCTTAAGGTGAAAGAACATACCTAACACACTAGTAATAGGTGACTCTATAGTCAGGCACACTGACTTCCCACTCACTAGGCTGGCAAGCAGAAGGTTACTGTTAGCTGCCTGTCGGGAGCCAGAATCCACCACATAACACAAGCACTCAGGTCACTCCAGAACAAGTATAAATATGACTCTGTCATTGTTCATGTTGGTGTGAATGACCTGAGACATACCTCCCTGGACTACATGAAAAGAGACATGGAAGAGCTCTCTGATCATGTAGCCCAGGCTGGTATGACCCTGACCCTGAGTAGCATCCTGCCCTCACTAAGAATGATACCTCAGTATAAAGAAAAAATGATCAATTTCAACAACTGGCTAAGTGTCTGGTGTCATTCAAAGGGGATCCAGTGTCGGTCAGCCTAGGACGACATGCTCGACAAGCTGCGTTGCTTCACAAGAGACGGCTTGCACATGTCACCCCTAGGCTTTCGAATACTGGCCAAGGCTCTTGCTGCCCCCATAGTGCTTTTTTTAGGCAAGGCTCAAAAGTCAAACCCACTTCCGTAAACAGCACAATTAACAAAAAACTGAGGGTTATGCTACTCAACGCCAGGAGTTTAAATCTCAAAATGCATGCACTCGAAGCACTCCTCAGTATGAAGAATGTCGACATCTGTGCAGTAACTGAAACCTAGTTCAAGGCTCCAGAGAGCACCCCAGCACTACCAGGTTACAACTCATACCACACGTTTTGGCCACAGAACACGGACCGAAATACAAAAGGAGGGGGTGTATCCATATTCATCAAGGATACCTACACCTTCAGGTTAGTGGCGCAGCATGATACCACTGAGATCATCCATGTGCAACTAACACTGGGCAAATCTGCAATGCAAATTGTGGCCTGCTACAGATCACCCTCCATGTCCCAGGACCACCACTCCACCTTTCTGGAGACACTGGAAAACATGAAGGTCCTACCGAACACCCTGATATTGGGCAATTTCAATTACTGTACCATTCACTGAGAAAACTACTCGAGTACAAATTCCCAGGCCCAGCACTTCCTGGAATTCATCAACTCAAATGCCCTGGATCAGCTGGTAAACTCCCCTACCAGAGGTGAAAACATATTGGACCTGGTCATCACCAACATGGGCGACAGGTGTTCCACACCGGAGGTCAACCCGTCACTGGTGAGATCAGACCATAAACTAATCACTCTGGATGCCCACACCCCACCACCACCCCCAACTAAGGAAACCACAGTAAAAAACTTTTCTAAAGCAAACTTTACCTTACTTAAGACAGAGGTGGTAAGTTTCACAGCCCCCATGCTAAAGGATAACGCTGCCCAAGATGCAGAAACCTTTACAAATGCACTCTATGAGCACCTGCAAGGATGCATGGATTGTGACATCCCTAGCAAAACCAAGAGTCACTCCTCTAAGAGAAGGAAACCAGTTTGGTGGACCCCTGCAATAAACAGGCTAAACAACAGAAGGAGGAAACTAGTTCAGAAAAAAAGCAAATCCCAAGAAGGAAAGACATCCTTGATCAGTATCAGTAAGAAATTAAGGTCTCTCATGAAATCATCCAAGGCTAACTTCGAAAGAAAAATAGCCAAGGATTCAAAAAGACAACCACAAAGCCTTCTTTAGCTATGTCAAGAATCTAAGTGGCAATTCGCAGATATGCAATGAACTAGTGCAAAACAGCACAAAATATACTGAACCTACTGATATTGCCAATATCCTGGCAGATAGATTCAATGCAAGCTTCACCCCCATCTCACCTCCAAAAGGGCCCACAACAATACCGGAAAAGTGTAGTGTCAAAAAATCACAGATGCACAGGTGAAAACAGCCCTTTCAAAAGCCAAAAACACACCGTCAATGGGACCAGATGGTGTCCCAGGCTGCATCTTGCACGAACTACAGAACGAGCTAACCCCCCCACCTAAACACGCTGTTCAACCTCAGCCTCTCCACAGGCTACGTGCCCATAGAATGGCGCACAGCAACAGTTATTCCTCTTCACAAAGGAGGGGCCACAACTGACCCTGGTAACTATCACCCCATAAGCCTGACTAGCCTGGTCTGCAAGGCTATGGAGTGCATCATCATGGAACTCATTAACAAAGACATTGGGAGCCTACAAACACTTGACCTGACCCAGTTCAGCTTGTTAAGGGCAGATCATGCCTACTAAACCTGGTTGACTTCTTTGAGACAGTCACCAAGGCCATAGATGAGGGAAAGGTGGTTCACACAGCCTACCTTGACCTCGCCAAGGCTTTTGACACCATTCCTCACTAGGGTATTACAGAAAAACTCACCAGCCTGAACATAAACCCCTACGTCATGAAATGGGTTGCCAACTGGCTTACAGACAGAACTCACATGGTAAGAATAGCAGACTCCAGGTCCGACTCTAAACCAGTCACAAGTGGTGTCCTGCAAGGCTCGGTCCTGGGACCCCTACTGTTCAGCATATACTTCTCAGAAGTACAGGCAAACACAGGAGGACTATGGCTAACCAAGTTCACCGATGACTTCAAACTAGGAGCCATAATCGACTCTCCGCCTGACACGGACATCCTCCAAAAGGGCCTTACTGAGACGGACACCTGGTGTCAAAGTCATGGCCTCAAATTAAATGCCAAAAAATGCATAGTCATCCTGTTTGGGAAAAACAAAACACCCATGAATTACCACATAGGTGGCAGCCCCCTTAATACAGAAGAGCTAATAAGAGATCTGGGGACCCAGGTAGATAGTAATCTCTCCTTT
Organism: Protopterus annectens; assembly: GCF_019279795.1. Lineage (NCBI taxonomy): Eukaryota > Metazoa > Chordata > Ceratodontiformes > Protopteridae > Protopterus > Protopterus annectens. Next base: position 1,974,283,280 of record NC_056729.1, on the reverse strand, counting down.
GACAATCATATTGCCAAAGTAGTTAGGAAATCCTTCTATGTGGCCCATCTAATTATGAAAGGGTTTGCATCTAGAAATAGAGAGGTTTTAGTGCCCCTCTACTCATCACTCATTAGACCCATCCTAGAGTACAATGCCCCATTTGGGATGTACCTCACAAGACACTTCCAACAGCTGGAAAGTGTACCTCACCAAGAGGATTACTGGCCTCCAACATATGTCATATGCAGCCCGACTGAAAAAACTCTGGCTGTACTCAGTGGCATATCGCTTACTCAGAGGTGATATCTGCCTGACTTACAAAGCCATGTCCAACTCAGAATTGATGGACATGCTCCGCCTAAAGAAATCCAAGTCACTGCGAGCCACGCGCTCTAGTGAGCTAAGCCTCGCCACAACAATAAATAGAACATGCTGGAGGGATAGATTCCTGTCACAGAGACTCCCCATGCTTTGGAACAAAATTCCAAATTACATCAGGCAGAGCCCCTCACTAACACTCTTCAAGAGAAACCTTGACGAGTAGATGGGTAACAGAAAATACACCCCTGGGATCACTTCATTGACTCTGCTTGACAGAGGATCAGTTAATTAATCAATGGGGTGGCGAAAGCCGACACACTCTGGTTAGGTTTGTAAATGCCCTCGGACAGATAGCCTAGTACCTACCTATGAACCTATATATAAGCGGGTGTGTATGTCTGAAAAAATAAACCATCCAAAGCAGCAATTTTAAATTGTACTGTTTGGAAGATGTGTTTAATGATAACATTCAAACATCCGAGGGCATGGATTCCTTGCATTAAACATTAACTGCAGCACGTACTGAAGTGGTAGGGGTTTAACGGAAAAGTACCTAAAATCCTAACCTTAATAGGGTATATATAACAAAAGGAAAAAGGCATGACTAAAATCAGGAGGAGCACCTCCCATAATGATAGGAGCTCTCTGATTAAATTAAACAAGAAACTATGAGGACTAATTAAGCCCAACAAGGCCAATTACAAGGTCAAGATAGCTTCACAGGCTAAAGACAACTACAAGGCTTTCTACATCTATGTCCTAAACTTCAAAGGCAGCACACATCAGAGTGCTAAACTGGTGGTCAATGGTGCTATCTTCACTGAGCAAAGCGACATAGTTAATTTGCTGGCTAACAAATTCAACTCAGACTTTACCACCACTCTCCCCCTTCCTCTCCCATGAAATACCTACTAGCATAACCCCCCAGCTATTAGAGTGGGCCCTGAAAGCACTCGTTAAGGCCAAAAACATAACCTCAGTGTCCCCAACAATATTCCAGGATGCCACGTAAATAGCTTGAAATATGACCTATCAGTACCACTTGAGTCACTTTTCAACTATAGCCTCAAAACAGGATTTATACAATGAGAATGGAGGACTGCAATGATTATCCCACTTCACAAAGGTGGACCATCAAATGACCCCAGAAACTATAGACTTATTACTTTAATTAGTCTAATATGCAAAGCCATAGAATGAATTATCATGGAAATGATCAACAAAAACATAGGCAACCTTCAGACACTGGACCCAACGCAGTTTGTCAAGGGAAGGTCATGACTACTAAGCCTGGTGACTTTGAGAAGGTCACCAAGGCAATGAATGAGGGGAGAAAACAGTGCATACTGACTATCTGGACGTGGCTAAGTTTTCAATACAATACCACACTTGGATATAGTTGATAAACTAAATGGTATAAACCCTACATAAGTCACTGGATTTCCATCTGGCTCAAAGACAGGACCCAGAAAGTCAGGACTGGTAAGACCACATCCACTAAGAGACTGGTCACCAGCAGGGCACCTCAGGACTCTGTGCTAGGACTGCTCTTGTTTGGTATCTACTTCTTGGAGGCAAAGGCTAATGTCAAGGTACTTTGGCTAACCAAGTTTGCAGATGACTGCAAATTGGGAGCTATCATAGATTACTCCCATGACACAAACATCTTAAAAGAAGGTCTAACCCAGACAAATGACTGGTGTCAAAGTCACAGATTAAAACTCAATGCCATGAAATGTATTATAGTACCTGCTGGGAAAACTGCCACCCAGCCTAATTACTCCATCAATAAGACACCCTAAGAGTTGACCCAGTAGTCAGGGATATGGAAATATATGTAAATAGTAAATGACCTTTGACCAACATGTGGCCAAGGTAATAAAAAAAAAATCATTCTATGTCACCCGACTTATAAGTAAGGACATGGCATCCAGGTCCAAGGAAGTCATAGTGCCATTTTATTTGGCCCTTATTAGACCCATCATTTATTATAGAGCCTCCTTCAGCATGTACCTGGCCAGACATATGCAACAGTTGGAATGCCCACAAAGGCTCCATACCAGGGGAATCCAGTGTATGAACATACTGTCCTATACAGATCAGCTTAAGGCCCTATCTCTATACTCTGTCTCCTACAGGTTACTGAGATGTGATCTAATCCTGGCATATGAGGCATCTTTGGATCCAGCTCTGATGGACCTTTTGCACATCTGCAAAATGATCAGCATCAAAACCATTAAATCCAAGTATTTAAATTTTGCTTGTGATATAAATAAGACATGTTGGTGAGACAGATATGTCTCTCAGAGGATCTCCATGCTCTGGAATAGGCTCCAGATCCATGTGAAGCAGAGTCTATCACTAACCCTATTTAAGAATAACCTTGACTGATGCATGGGAAATCGGAAATTCACCCCAGGTTTGGCCTCCATGTCTATGATAGACAGAGGCAGATGGTAATGCTCCAACTAACAATCCCACATAACCTCTGGAAACTTCCTAACAAACATACTACCTCTTAATAAACGCCAGTGATAACACAACTTGGTTGGATTGCATTGCTAGTCCTTATAAAGGCCCTAGTGGTCGTAAGCCTAGTGTATAACTATGAAGTTATCATGGAATTTTCCTTAATGACAGAATGGCAAAGGACCTGATGGTAAATATAGGCAAATCCTCATGCCTTCATATAATTAAATGACAAGGATCACCAATGGTTCTGATGAACCCACCTCACATCCAAGAACCCTGAGTACACCAAGAATGAGTCAAAGGATGAACAAGTACATAATCCACATCAGAAACGTGAGCAGATAGCTGTCCCCAGTGTGAAAATAGCAAACTGCCTTATTTTCCTTGTTACTTTAGAAAAATGAAAAATAAAAACGTCTCCCTATTGAAATGTAGGCACTCAAAATGCCAAGTGTCAAAGAGTTGAAAAAAAATAGACTGAATGCCCAGAAAACAGCGAATCTAGAAAATCGCTCTTCTCTGAAAAACTTCTTTTTGCAGGCTGAGCAAGCCACCCTCACCCCCCACACACACCCTGAACTTATATATACCAATTCTAAGATTGCCATACCTCAGAAAAAAAGGGAATATTCTGAGAAATGGCACGTTGGACTTGGTATACACAAGTCTGACCTTGTGGCCATTCAGTTTCTGCATTTCAGGACTCATTCTAGCAGTTCCCATCATTTCAAATTGTATTGAATAAAAGCAACTGTATTAAAAAGTCCAAATGTCAGATATTAATTCCTCTTCTATAAAAGTACTGAAGAAAAACTCAAGCAGACTTAGTCACCATTATAACTCCCACTTTTATTTATGATAACCACTTTTGTCTACTGACTGGACTTCATCAGATCGACTTTTCAATAACAGCTTTACCTGTGGTAAACTTGATATATACTTAATGAAAACAACATATATGCTTCGTAAATGCTTCATGCTTTCATCTAAAGAACTCTCTTAAGATCAAGTACATTTTACCACCCGAAGCATTACATGGTTTCTGCATAGCTTGACTATTACAAACCCATAAACTTAGGGTTTATAGACTGTGAACTTGATCATCTGTAGCTAGTATAAAACTCCACTACCCATTAACTAACTGGTATTTTTATCATCACATTACACTGGTTCTTAGGAGCTTTTGCACTCTGCCTGCAAAATGTGGAATGTTTATATATTTCTTATTTTGACCTAGTGTGCCCTATACAGCATGATCTCTCTATGTGAAACAGCTGTTTGTATTTTACTACCTGTCTTACCCTCCACTCTGACGACATCCAGGGCTGTTGGTAGTTTTGAAGGTATAGCTCAAATTCTCTGTGATTTGTCATTTTTCCTTTCAAGCTTTGTATGTATCTTTACAATGTATTATCTACGTGGTATGGGCCTGCCCTAACACACGGTGGTTTCAACAGTTACTCAAGGATCATTAATTCCTGCTCAAACATTAACTCCCTCATCTCCATTACTGCCTCAGTGAAGTTAGTTTATAAAATGTAATATGTTTTGTTTTACAATTCTATGGTTTTATGACAAAATTGGTGGTATAATTCATGAGGAAGTAAGATGGCAAAAAAGTGTGTTCAGTTGAAGTACTCCTTCCTGTGTACATTCTTCTTGTATGCCTTTACTGCCAGGAAAGCCACTTAAATTTCCTTTAAGCTGATGTACATTTCCCTTGCAATGAGGACCATATCTCACATGAAAATGATTTTAAGATGGTTAACACCTACATGCAAGAAATTATTAAGAGGGCTAATACAACACTTAAAATGTATCAACAGGTGTTACGTCTTTTGGAAGTCAATGTATTAAGAAGCCAATATTCCTATCATCTAAGACATTAAGTGAGCTTGCTCAATACAAAGACCTGGGAATCCTGATGTCAACAATTTTTATTTTGCCAAACATGCAGACACTGTATAATGTAGGGCCATGAAACAATTGGGTCTCTTGATTAAAAAATCCTACCACAAGGGATATGAATTGTTTGATTAACCTATACAAGATCTACATCAGACCAACAACTGAATATAACAGTATCTTCTGTACTTATACTTTGGGGAAAAATCAAGAATTTAGAGATAATACAAAGGAAATTTACAAATAAAAAATTAAACTGAACAGAACAGATTTAACATGCATGAAATAGTTAATATTGTAAATATATAATATGTAACTATATTAAGCAGTGCACTTTACAGTCAAATTGATATGCATCTCTACAAGCAACTGTAGATATCAAACCATATAAAAGTACAAAAAACACAGACATTACAACTTAAGGTTTCATAAGCATTTTAATAAATCAAATGTTATACAAACTTACTTGAATTAAATAATTCCAGTTTTATGGAATAACCAACCAGAAGCAATTTTAATATCTAAGAATCTAGCTACTTTTAAGAAAACTGTTAATACTAGGGATGGGGATTTGGTTTGCAATCTCAGTCTATGGGAATTACTGTTCCTCAATGTTCTGCTTGGCCTGAACACTGTAGGTCAATGTATGAATTTAAGAATAAATTATTTGATCAGACAGATCTATGTGAACTCTCGCCTGGAGATAAAGTACCAGTCATTCGGGTGTTTGTAGGTTGCAAAGGTATGAAGGATTTGTCTACACTTATCTATACAATATGTAGCCACAGTTCAGTCTGTTAGCCATTAGTGAAATCTGAGGAAGGAGGATACAACATGACTTTTCTTTCTGATCTGATAAGATGAAGAGGTAACACAAAAGCTAATTAATATTAGAGTCTAGTAAAAGGTATCATATGAATGCTGGTCAAGACATAACCTAATGACTTAGGATTCGTATCAATGTCTTTGGTGACACTGTTTAAGTCATTAATCTCGACTGGAGGTCAGTTAACTATGACATTCCTGATTACTGGTAAGGTGGAACACAGTTACCTAGAGCTGTGAGGCAAAAAGAAAAGTGTAAGACATTCTTTTCAACTGAAGAAGAAAAGCAACTTTTGACATCTTTTGTTCAGCTGAAGTAATTTTCTGACATTTAATGTGCTAAATTATGGCACTGAATACCACAAATTATATATTATGATTAAGTTACAGAGAAGCAAAAGTTCTCAGTGATCTACCTTTTAAGTGATATTGGCGTGAATGGGACATGGCAGCCACACAGCTAGCAGGTGTGATTAACACCACAGCATGATCACTGCTGTCGCTATTAATGAATGAATCATTTATTGCTGAGATAGGAAGCATTTTGGTGGCCAAATCCAAGACTAAACTCACTTCTTTATGATATACCTGCACTAAATCTAATGCCTTTCAATTTATAGTTCAAACCAGGGAGGTCAAAAACAGAATTACTCTGCTGGGATTATTAATAGCCTCTGAAAGAGTGACACTAACTGAAACAACTGTCCAGATGAAGGTAAACGTGCATGCTCCCCTTTTCCTAAGAGCCAGAATGGCTGTGGCTAAACAATTTTTGAATAATGATAGGGCAGACACAAGGTTAAAAAAGCAAATCACAACTGAAAATACTGTTTCCCCACTTTTGGGCATCATCGAAAAGCTAACACAACTTGGCGTAAATCCCTATCTCATCAGGTGGGTGGCCAACTGGCTCACCGATAGGACCCACAAGACCAAAATAGGTGCCTCTACCTCCAACAGCAGACCTGTCACTAGTGGTGTTCTCCAGGGATCTGTCCTGGGACCCCTACTGTTTGGCATCTATTTCTCAGAGGTCCAGGCAAAGACAAAAAGCCTGCGGCTGACCAAGTCTGTGGATGACTGTAAGTTGGGTGTGGTGAGAGACCTGGGTACACAGGTTGACAACAATCTCACATTCGACCATCATGTAGCTGCAGTGGTCAGAAAAGCCTTTTACTTGGTTCATCTTATAAGTAAAGGGATTGCATCCAGAAAAAATGAAGTTATTACCTCTCTGTACTCCTCCTTCATTAGGCCAATAATTGAGTACAACACCTCATTTGGCATGTACCTCTCCAAACACCTGCACCAACTGGAAAGGCCACAGAAATACCTCACAAAGAAAATCCATGGCCTCCAACACAGGCTCAAATAACTATCATTCTACTATGTATTGCACAGCTTGCTCAGAGGTGATCTGTGTCTCACCTACAATGCTATCTTAGACCCTGCTCTACTAGAGATGCTCCATATCCATAGGTGTAACTCCTCGCACATTACCCGATCGAAAGGCTTAAATCTAATATATGACATTAACAAAACCACTGGAGAGACAAGGTTGTCTCCCAGAGGCTGCCCCCTATTTGTGGAATAGATTCCCCATACACGTCAAATTATGTCACTGACCCTGTTTAAGCACAACCTTGATGAGTGGATGGGAAGCCACAAATTTGTCCCAGGGGTTCCACCTGTGTCCCTCATTGACAGGGGCAACAGGGGAGGGATAAACTCTTGGCTAGGCTTGTAAGGCCCCCAGGGCCATTAGCCTAGTAATCTCCTGTGATCTTATGAAATGAAAAATTCATAGTATACCAAGATTATATATTCCTCATTCTGAAAAAGGGCCTCCTCAAAAGTGATTACATGTATGGATCTGCAGTCATGGGACTGCATACATATCTGCTGACCTCACAAGATTCGAACATGGTGAAAGTTTTAAAACATGAGGAGAACAAGTCTAAGATGACTTCTCTGCTTAGTTTAGCAGAAGCATATCAGTGTCAAATGGGAATGGAAATCAAACCAGAAGTAGATAAAAATCAGGCGGCATTTGAATGTGCCAAAAAAATAAAAGAAGAAGATAAGGTGAAGGATCAGATGAAAAAGCCTGAAATGTGGAAAAGGCGTAAATATAGATGCAAGTACAGAAAACTCCTGGAACAGCCTCAATGAGATCTGATCCAGGAATGGTTAAAGACAGATGAATTTAAACCAAAACACAAAATGTTAATACTGGCAGCCCAGGATAGTGGACTACATACATGCTGGTTTTCAAAGTCCATTGAACATGTGGGAGAAACGGACAAATGCAGGTTTTATAAAACAGAATTGGAAACAGTTGCACATCTTGTTGCTGGGTGTGATACACAAATGGCAGAAGGACTGTATAGTGAGAGGCACAATAATGTGGCAGGACTGTTGTATTGGGGATTATACAAACATTACAGTGTTCAAGTAGCTGAGAAACACTGGAAACATGAGCCAGAAAGTATTATAGAGCATGATGAGGTTTATATTACATGGGATCACCCATTACCAACAGTACAAAAAATAGATGTGAAAAAAACAGATATGGTAATCCATGAAAAGAAGACAAAACAAGCATTGATCATTGAAAATGCTACACCCAGTGATTACATTATCTTATGTAGAGAGAGACATAAAGTCATAAAATATCAGGTTTTGCAGGCCGAAATGAGGGCAATGTGGAAGAAGGATACCCAGACAGTTCCAATAGTAGTAAGAGCAATGGGTCTCATAAAAAAGAATTTACAGTTGTATTTAGATATGCTACAGATACATGTAACGCCATATGAATTACAGGCGGAATCTGTTCTGGGCACAATGCAGGCGCTGCAAAGAACACTTTTAGCTAACATCAAAGATTGAAACAATACTAATTTCATGAACTTTAATCATACTTTGACTTGCGAGTATATCCAATCATAGCATTAGAAATCCAAAAAGACTTGGAGAACTTAAACCAGGATCAGCTCCTTTGCTCCCCACAAGAAGTGTGTGTGGTCTTAAATCACATAAACAAATGTTTCCATAGCTGGCAAAGTACAAAGCCAGAAACAAGACTGAAGGAGGCAGCAATTCTTTTTCCTGTCCTAAACAGCCTTTTGTAAACCTGAGGAAGTACAATGAGAAAGAGAGAGAGAGAAACAGAGTGAGTTATTTCCTGATCTTAGCAGCCTTTCACAGTGAGAGAAAAGTATGTATTTTTTTCCTGCTCTAACCAGATGTTTGCATAACTGTCAAAGTACAATGAAGATAGAGAGATTTTCTTAGCCATAACAACCTTTGCATACCTGAGGAAGTACAAACACAGAAAAGAAAGAAATCGGGGGCCTTTCCTGAGGTAAAGAGCCCTTTGTGTAACTGGCAAAGTTCAAAAACAAAAGAGACGCTGTGGCTTTTCTTGACCTAAACAACCTTTTGCATTTCCAAGGAAGAACAAAGATTGAAAGAAAAGGAATGTGTATTTTGTCCTGACCAAGCTGCATAACAATATGGACAAAACAAACAACTTGTTAGTAAGAAAGTTGTGCCTACAGTCATTTAGCATAGTGAGCGGAGCAGTCAACTGCAATCATCTGCAGAACTTTAGCACCACTGATACTGGTGCTAATGAATTAGAGGGCTGCTCAAAAGTGAAAGTACGCTGCTACTGAGACACTTAGATAAAGCATCATATTTACTGAGGAGCACAATATTCAATACCTACTCTCTTTAATACATAAAACTGTAGAATAAAGTTATGTTGCTGAGCAAACTTCTATTTTATTTGCAAACAAAAACTTTACTTTTTAGTGAGAATTGAACTAACCTGACACACAGCAGAAACTAGCACAATTCTTTGAAAAATGTGTGTCACACACAATGTTCAACTGTCCAGCTTTCAGGTAACAGAACTTGTTGCCAAATCAATTAAAACACATGGTGTCATACAGAATTTGATATCTTCTTTATAGATTGGGAGTAAAACAATGCTTGGGGGAAGATGCTAAAAAGGCTATTACAAATGTTGCTATAAAATAACATTATTGCACAGTAAGTTAAACTGATGCCTGATGATATCAGTGATGTTTGCTGTCTACTAGCCCAAAGGTTCCTAGAATTTATAAACTCAAATGCTATGGAACAACTTGTTACCACTCCCACAAGAGGGGAAAACATACTGGACCTGATCATCACCAACATGGGGACTCTATGCTCCAGACCAGAAGTGTATCCCTCACTGGTAAGATCAGACCATAAACTAATCTCACTAGATATTCACATACCAACCCCACCCCCTGCCCAGAAAACCACAGTGAAAAACTTCGCTAAAGCAAATTTCACACTCCTCAAAACCGAGGTGGAATCCTTCAAAGCCCCCGGGCCTGTGGAAAATACGGCCCAGACCGCAGAATCCTTTATAAACGCATTCTATGAACACCTTCAGGAATGCATGGATCATGCAATCCCAAATAAAACCAAGACCCAATCCTCCAAAGGCAGACATCCTGTCTGGTGGACCCCAGCCATAAACAAACTATACAATAGAAGGAGGAAGCTACTACATGATAGAGCAAAATCCCAAAAAGGGAAGGCATCTCTGATCAGTATTAGCAAAAAACTACGGGCACTCATAAAATCGTCTAAGGCCAGCTTAGAGAGAAAATTGCACAGGACACTAAGGATAATCACAAGGCTTTCTTTAGTTATGTTAGGAACCTGGGTGGGAATTCCCAGATATGCTCAGAATTAGTCCAAAATGACAAAAAATACACCGAACCCACAGACATTGCCAACATCCTAGCTGACAGGTTTAGCACAAACCCCCCCCCCACCAAAAGGGCAAATATCTATCCCAGCAGAGTGCTGCCCCCCTGACATCTCAGATGCTCAGGTAAGAGCCACCCTCTCCAAAGCAAAAATCACAGCATCAATGGGACCAGACGGTGTCCCGGGCTGCATCCTACATGAACTCCAAGAAGAGCTAAACCCAAACATAAAACTACTGTTCAATCTCAGCCTTACTACAGGATATGTACCCAAAGAGTGGCATACAGCAACAGTGGTCCCTCTCCACAAAGGTGGTGCTTCAACGGATCCTGGAAACTATCGCCCCATAAGCCTGACTAGCTTGGTCCGCAAAGCTATGGAAAGGATCATCATGGACCTCATAAATAAAGATATTGGGAACCTACAGACACTGGATTCTACCCAGTTCGGCTTTGTTAAGGACAGATCCTACCTCTTAAACCTGGTCTATTTCTCTGAAACAGTCACCAAGGCTATTGACGAGGGGAAGGTGGTCCACACAGCCTACCTGGACCTCGCAAAAGCCTTCGATACAATACCCCACTCGGGCATTATAGATAAGTTCACCAGCTTAAATATAAACCCCTATGTCACTAGATGGGTTGCAAACTGGCTCAAGGACAGAACCCACATGGTTAGAATTGCTGGAGCCATGTCAGACTCCAAACCAGTTACAAGTGGCGTCCCACAATGCTCAGTCCTGGGACCTCTCTTGTTCGGTATATATTTCTCGGAGGTACAGGCCAACATGGAAGGACTGTGGCTGACCAAGTTCGCAGATGACTGCAAACTGGGCGCCATAATCAACTCTCCAGCCGACACAAGCATCCTCCAAAAGGGCCTCATAGAAACAGACAACTGGTGCCAGAGCCATGGCCTCAAGCTAAACGCCAAAAAGTGTATAGTCATCCCTTTGGCAAAAACAAAGTGCCCACAAATTACCACATAGGTGGTAATCCATTAAGTACGGAAGAAGTAATTAGGGACCTGGGGACCCAAGTTGATAGCAATCTTTCATTTGACAACCATGTGGCCAAAGTGGTTAGAAAAACATTTTATATAGCCCACCTAATCATGAAGGGATTCACATCTAGATCAGGGAGGTCATCGTGCCTCTTTACTCATCCCTCATCAGGCCCATAATTGAGTACAATGCCCTTTTGGGATGTACCTTACCAGACACCTGCAGCAACTGGAAAGACCCCAAAAGTACCTCACCAAGAGGATCAAAGGGCTCAAACAGATGCCATATGCTGCCCGGTTAAAGAAACTCCAGCTCTACTCAGTGGCATACCGCCTGCTCAGAGGCGATCTGTGCCTGATGTATAAAGCCATGTCCAACCCGGAATTAATGGACATGCTGCACCTCAGAAAATCCAAATCCCATTGAGCTACGCGCTCGAGAGACTTGAACCTCAGCAGTGAAATAAATAGGACATGCTGGAGGGACAGATTCATAACCCAGAGGCTCCCTTCACTCTGGAATAAAATCCCAGTCCAGGTTAGGCAGAGTCCCTCATTGACTCTCTTCAAGAGGAATCTTGATGAGTGGATGGGAGATCGTAGGTTTACCCCGGGTATCACTTCTGTGTCACTGTTAGACAGAGGCACAATATACTAACCTCGAAAAAGGGCATAGCAAAATTAATTTAAAATGGGTGGCAAAAGCCAAACACACTCTGGCTAGGCTTATTAATGCCCTAGGGCAGACAGCCTAGTATGAACCTATGAACCTACTAAAGATCTGCATACAGCTGAATGTGGATTTAAGTTAAACTGATGCCTGATGATATCAGTGATGTTTGCTGTTTACTAAAGATCTGCATACAGCTGAATGTGGATTTAATGAATCTACCAACATAAGCAGAAAAGTAGAGTTGATGGCTTTTGCTTTGTTTTATAATGCTGTAACACTAACAGAACAATGTCTGTTTTGTAAGAAACTTATTCAAACTACAGTGCTAGTGTTTGATTGTTTTCAGCCAGAATGAGCTGTCCTGGGCTTGGTGTACAGCTATTTGAACAGATGGTGCATCATCAATAACTGGCAGTGCATGCGGATTTCTAAGACTTGCCAAACAGGAAAACTGTCATATAAGTATAACTCACTACTTCATACACAAAGGAGTGCTAGCTTTCAAGATGCTGGGAGTAGATTAGAAGATGGTTTTAAACCATGTGATTAAGATGGCAAACTAAGTAAAGCCACATGCAGCTAAGTATTGATTATTTAAAGAATTGTGCAATGATATGGGTGCCGATCAATACGTATTAATGGCTAGTACAGTAAGATGACTATCCAAAGACAAAGTACTGACAGTTTTTTATCATCTCCATAATAATTGCCTACATCTGGGAGTTACTGTGGGGGATTAAGGCTCTGAGCTGCTTCCAGTTGTCAAGATTTAATTCCTTCCTCCTCCATTTTTCTTCTGTGCAATTCTGAGCAAGTCACTCAACCAGACAGTGGTCTCTCATTGCCCTTGAAAAGGTACACTTGTGTCTAGTAAGCTTACACAGTTAAGAAATATACAAAAAAATGAGCTTTATCAATTTTTCCTGACTGAACAGTCTTACAATTTGTAAAAGTGCTGAATGATCCATCTTGGTGGAGCAAACTTTCATATCTTGCCGACACTTTTAGAATTTTGAATACATCTAATTCAAGTATGTAAACCAACAATGCAAATATTCTTTCAATTACTGATAGGCTAGAAATATTCCATTGTGCAGCTATGGCATGTAAGCAAGAAATACAGACAAAGGCTTCTATTTCTATGTTTGAACAAGCATCTAAAAGTGGTCCTGACACAACTGATTTACATACCAACAGTGGTGAATATTTGTTACATCTGGAAGACCAACTGCAGCACTACTTTCCTAGCCTAGACAAGTCTGAATTCATTTTAGTCATATTTGAACTTGAGTTAAAAAAAGAAGAATGAATAAAGAAAGACATATTCAATATCTTTTCCATCCTTAGCAACCTTAATGCATGTTTTGCCTAGGTTGAGTAGTGGAACTTGGAACATTTGCCATAATTCTCAGTACCCTCGAGCCCTTTGAGGCAGTATAAGCGGTTGTCAAAATACCACATCCCTGCTAGCCGGATTTCAAGTAATGGAGCCTTAGTCAGCATGCTACTAACTCTGCCCAACTTAACTACAAAAATCTGTAAAATAATTTTCCATCCCTGGATATAGCCACTATCCACATTCTAATTGTTCAGACAATAATGTAATGAAAGAGCTAACAATGACATCACTGTTAACTGCATTATTTTCTTCCTTAAATTAAATACCATGCTAGTCAGAATCACTGCTTGAAAAAAATATATAAAATCCAAACTTCACAGAGCAGAAACAGGCTGAAAGAAACAACCACGGCATAAAACCAAAGGGTAACTTTATTTCGATAAGCACTTTCACAAACACTGTTGCTTCATCAGATCTTGACACTTCATAAAATACTCTACATTTATGTATTCCTCTTAAATCCAATCATCCAATGGGAACAATGTGCATTTCTATGTTGCTAAGCAACACGTCACTTCCCTGTTAACTAAATAGTGACCAAATTCTAGAAGCAGTATGACTACTCTAAGCTATATTTGAAACAACATATACATATAAAGTACATATAAAATGCATGAAAGCACATTATAATAATCTATAAAAAAATAAAATAAAATATGCCCAAAATACATATAAAACAACAAAAAATACACAAAACTATATTTTATACATGTCCAATACAACATCTTTTCAACCTCTGTGCTTCTAAAGTGGGTTTAATCAAAATGCGGTCATTCAACCCTGGGCTCAAATCCATCTAAGTTCCCCTTGTTCGGTTGTATTAGCTGTATCTCCTTTCCTGTTTAGAAGGACACTAAAGAGACAAAATAACTGTAAGTAAAACATTTTTGTTCTTAGTATTTATAAAACATTTCATTATGTAAAATATATGTTATATTGTAAAGCAGTTTTGTATAGTATGTAGTTAGACGTATTTTAAAGTGTGGGCGGGGGTCTTTTCACTGACTGTTGCATGTGTTAAAGATATTAACTTAAATGAGTACTTTTTAGTTGTAATAAATAGAGGCTTCCCAGTATAACAGGAGAAGAAAAGCTGGAAGTTTAAGTTACCTCAATGCTGTTATGTTGGACTGCTGGGTGGCACTGGGGTATAAAAGTGTATTGATTATATGTAGAATTAATATAGTGTTTTTGTTCTGTAAGCAAAAAGGTTTGAAAAATAAGACAAAATGTACGCCATGAAAAAAAGCTAAGTTTCTTGCATCTGCAAAGATATTATCCTGTTTTTCTTTTTCATTAGCAAATGCTCTCAGTGGGAGACAAGAAGTCTGAATTTGAAGGTAGTTGGCGAGAGGAATACTTTATATTTTGTTCTGAGTGAAATTTACAAAGATTTCTTCATGCTTTTACAAAGTTGTTGGATTTTTTTTCTTATTACTGACTATTTTTACATTGAGACTGCAGGTGCAAGTAATTAATCTTGAGAGTTCTGAGCATTTTTGTTGAGAGAAATGCAAAATGTAAAGGTACAATGAGAAGCAAAAATAACATTTAAAATGGTGAGAAGTGAATGAGATAGTAGCCTCCTCTGCAGCCTTACTACTTTAGTGCATGTAATAGAACAGTGCACAATATAGTTTTATTTAAAGGTAGCCAGTGTATTTCTTCTTAGGGCTAAAGTTAGTATTTTGTGAAAGCATACAATTTGTTTTTCACATCTGGGTGGGGAAAAGCAATAACAAAAGAACAGACTACTATTAGTCTAAGAGGGAGCACGGGCTGAAATCTGCACTTTAGCATGGGTAACCTCAATTTTAGATTATGCAATGTCTGTGTGTATAGTTGTCAGTTTGTGGTAACTACTCCTATCTGGAGGGTTAACCTTTGTTGAAAATGTGCTTAGTTGTGTGTGTTTGCTCTAAGTTAATATGGGGTGGGGTGTTCTGACAACGTAGTTAGTTTTTTTTTGTTTGTTTGAGGATTTTCATTAAAGCAAAAAGTCTTGAAAAATGTGAGATGGGTTCAAATGGAGATGAGAAGAAACGATTGCATAAAAGGTCAGCATGCCAAACATGAGTGTGTGCATGGTGGGAGGTTGGCATAATGGCTAAGGTGCATATCTTATAGACACAAAGTGCAAAGTTTGATTCTCACATGGGATAATTGGCTAGGTTTAGAATGGCCTGCAAGGGCAGTTAGCCTAGTACTAATTTGTAAGAATTTGCATACAAGACAAAAGCTGGAAATACACATTCAAAAACTATCATGTATAATAGGTGGGATCAATGGCGTTTTATCAAAATAGCTACCCTTATCCACATTGCCTGGAATGTAAATGACCTTACAGATAGAGACAAAAAGAAAAGAGTATTGAATTATATTGAGAAATGCAGAATGCAAATAGCAATGCTGCAAGAGACATATATGGAAAGAAATGAGCATGTGAATTTGACAAAGAAAGGATTTAAGGATGGGTATTCATCAGAATATCAGGGGCAAAGGAAAATGAGTAATAATACTGATTGCTAGAGGGGCTCCAATAGTGAAAAAAGAGAGAAAAAAGACAATAATAGTATATTTGTGGCAGTAAGAAGGCTACTGACAAGGGAGGAACATTATGCTGCCATGTATTTTTATTCCAGGAAGCAAAACATAAATGGCAGGCAGCAGACAATACAAAATCCAAATAAGCACTCTTCCAAGGAAATCCAACAAGTTTATTGCATAAATCCTTTTTCATCTAACTAATGTTCAGACTTCTTCAGATAATACATTCATTACAAGTCATTTGTTTTAAAGCAAAGCACACAAATCATGTGTTAAACATTCTCCAATAGGCATAAGTATTATGCTTTCACTGCCCCACCCCTCAACAAAAGTCACTGTTACACTATAACTAATCCACTCAACCAATTCAATATTCTCCTTAAAGGTACATATAAAATGTAGTAAAAAATGTATATGTTGTATAACAAATAGTGTCTTATGTTTTCCTAGATAAAATAACATCAAAAATAGACATAAAATAATGTAAACACACAATTCACCCTGATCCTGTTGTTTTACTATCACATTCCTACTCCAAACTATATTAGATTGTCCCTATCTTATTAAACTCTTCAGTTTCAAAATGCATGAAATGGAACATGCCTCATTTAGACCTGGATAGCTGTAGGCATTTATTAAAATTTGCCAGTATAGCTCGAGTTTATCTAGTTTCAATGAACTGGGTCCCCCTCTGATGTCTAACGGAATTTGGTCAATTACTTGGAAGCAGTGTGTAAATATACCTTTTTTTTAATTTTTTTTTTTTTAATTACATTTTTATTATCTGATCTGTATTGTCTGCTGCCTGCCATTGAAGTTTTGCTTCCCGGGTTTTCATTTTTTTTGTTTGTTTGTTTGTTTTAAAGTCCACATATGTATTTATATTCCACCAAAAACTGCTATTATGGAGCTTAAAAACATTTTGGAGAAATAATCAGCTTTCAGCAGGCAACATCAATTATAGGGTGGGAACTATAACTTTATTTACAAGAGTAAGGATGTATTGTGGAATGTAGAAGGGAAAATATAACAAAAGAGTATAGATTTATGTAAATATGTGGTATGGAAGATGTGATTTCAGTAGTAGGAGCTCAAATAGAGTTTAGATATTATTCCCAAGGTACAATTAAATTTCACAGGAACATGTGCATTTAACTGAAAGCTTCAACACACATCCAATAACTATTTCAGATCATGCAAGGATAAATATTAAGATAAAAAATGCAGGGTAATGAATATAAAATGATACATTGGTGCTTTCCCACCTATTTGTTAAAAAGAGATGAACTTAAGAAATGAGTAGTGGAAAATACTTGAGTTAATAGAGAAAATGTCTTCAGAAGGGATACTTAGTGAGTGGGATAAAATAAAAAAAATGGATGTTAAAAACAAAGTGGACATAAAGGAAAAAGATATGGTGAAGAAGTAATAGAAATTATGTAGAGGGACTGATAAAGGTTAAAGTATTGGAGAATAGGGGGAATCTCTCAAAACAAGAAGAGGAACAACTCCAGAATGCTAAACAGAACATAAGGGAGTATTTGGATAATATGCATGAGTTTATGCATGTGTTTAGAAAGATTGCTGTTAAGCAACTATTTTATAGCAACTTCACAGCATAAAACTTTTTAGCCCAATGTCTTAGGTAACAGAAAGTAGAAAGGGTTGTTACCAATGACAAGAAAAATAACCAGAGATTCTATAACAGTATTAGGTATATTTTGGAAATTTTATGAAAATCTGTATAAAGCAGAGGAACGAGGAAACCAAGAAGAAGTGCAAATGGAAATATTTATGGAAAACTTAATTATGCCAAGGTTAGAGGAAGAAGAGGCTCAACACCTAATAGCTAAGACAGGAGGAGATGAGACAAATCTCCAGAAACAGATTTTGTTTAATTGTATTTTAAAAGGAGGGGAAGGACCAGTATATTGGAAGAAAGTTGCGGTGGCTGTATCACCCAAAGAGGGCAAAGCTTTTTACAGACCCATTTGAATTAAAAAAAAAAAGATTATAAAATGTTTTGACTATACTAGCTAAAACAATGGCAAAGGTGTTGCCAAACTTGATAGATATGGATCAATGTGGTTTTGTGGAGGGAGGCAAACATTTGACGATGTTAATAGAGCAATATTGATCCAGAGGGAAGCAGAGCATAAGAAAATGCCATTGTTTTTTGGTTGATGCAGAGGAATCATCTCACACAGTAACCTGGAGTTTTATGAGTAACTCAATGGAAGCATTTTTATTACCTGATACAATAATAAGGTTGAATAGGAGGATATATTAAGGAATGGAGACAAGAGTTAAAGTGGGAAGATTCCTCTCCAGTAAACTATGTTTCAGCAGAGGAACCAAGCAGGGATACCTTCTTTACACTTTGTTATTTGTTTTATATTTAGAGTCATTTGTAAAGAAAACAGAGACTCAAATTCAAGAATATAATTGGTATAGTAATCAAGAAATATTGGCTTTATTTGCAGATTATATTATTTTGTACTTGAGAAATCCAAAAAAGGATATTTTGGTGTTGTGGAACACTTTGAGATGGTTTCAAGTCTTCTCAGGATATAAAATTAATGAAGATAAAAGAAAGATTATAGCCATAAATTATATACCCACACATGAATTGGTTTGGCAATACCCATATTTATGGGGATATGATAAAATGAAGTATTTAAGTGTGCATTAAAAATAATTCTGTTATGGCAGGTAAGGATATGTAGGAAGAGACTAAACAAATGATAATACAAAAACTGAGAAAACGGAAGCTCTTCTTTATAGAAATGAATAGCAAAATACAAGGAGTGGAAATGTATTAGTCCCTATGGTTTTATATACAGGTCAGCATTTATTATCAACCAGAGTAGAAGTTGTGGATAATTAATAAAGAGTTGAAGGAATTTATATGAGAGGGGACTAGAGTAAGAGTTAAGTGGGATAAATTGATCCTCCCAATAAAACAAGGTGATTTAGGATTACCTGATTTGAAGGGGGTATTTTAAAGCTACACAGTTAACGCTCATATGCATAATACAAACAGAAGCTTATACTTCAAAGTGGAAAGGGAAGACGATGAAGCAGGGAAAATTTCAAGAAATAAGGAGAGTGAAATCCTGGATGCAGTTCCTTAAGGAAAATAATAATAGCCATGCAGAATATTATAAAGTTGCAGAAAGTACTCTAAGAACTAATCCAAGCAGATAATGTATAAACAGTGAAACGAAGCACAGCTCTCTTACTCATATAAGGCACACCAAAACTTCCAATAATGCATAATAATAATAATAACAATAATAAAAATAATGCAGATGTTTAATAAGGTTAACGCTATGAGTAAGAGAGCCGTGCTTCGTTTCACTGTTTATACATTATCTGCTTGGATTATTTTCTCGTTCTTGTGCAGTGGTTCGTTTACTCGTTGGGTGATTTGTTTGGTTTACTATTCTAAGAACTAAGCCAAAATGAGAATGGGGAAAGGAGATTTTGCCAATAGGAATGACTGCAAGTAAGGGTACAGAAATTAGGCAAGAGGGGACTGGAATTTACTGTTGGAAACTGACAAGGAAACCAAGGTGTTGGGAGCAAATTTTTAGATGAATCTAGAACAGAAGTTGCTGTTAAAAAGGAGATAATTAGTATGGCATATAAAATATTGCATGAGAACTGTAA
This sequence comes from Protopterus annectens, assembly GCF_019279795.1. Lineage (NCBI taxonomy): Eukaryota > Metazoa > Chordata > Ceratodontiformes > Protopteridae > Protopterus > Protopterus annectens. Next base: position 1,974,263,709 of record NC_056729.1, on the reverse strand, counting down.
GACTGAATCAGAGGAGGTAAAAAAATATTGAGAAGAGAGACTGGAAAAGCACTTTACAAGGGAACAAAGGGAGGACATATGTATGGCTGCCAAGTATGCAACAAAGTCCAGAAGGTTTAATGTTTTGCTTGGAATTGTTTGCACAGGTATTGTTATGCCTCAAGCAGACTTCAAATAAATTTTCCTCAGGTAGATAAATGTTGGAGTTATGATGGGGAAGAAAGAGGTAACTGAGAACATGATGTTGGGAGTGTAGTGAGTTGTTAGATTTTAAAAATCCCCTGCAGAGTACTCTGTCAGAAATATTGGGGGAGCAACTGACTGTAACTAGGGAAATTATCCTTCTGAGCTGGGACATATCTGAATGGCCTAGGCACAGTAAGGCCTTGTTGAGTTTAATTCTGTTGGCTGCCAAAAAAACAGTTTATAGAAAATAAAAATCTAACCCAACTGCATTTGAAGTATTGAGTATTGTAATAGAGATAAAATAACTGGAAGACAGATCTTTAGAAAAGGGAAAGAGCAAATTACATAGAAATAAATGGCATTTGTGTGAACAATGCATACAGAATAATGTTCAGGAAAAGTAGTGACATTTAAAGGAAGGCAAGGATTGAGCAATTTATGTAACGTTGGACTGAATGGCAGTTGTTATAAAGAAAGCATATGTAATGTATAATGTATGTAAATGGAAAATATGTTAATATGGTTTGTTTTTGTTTATATTATTGTATGTATGCTTATGTCTTAAGTGGTAATTTAATAAAGTGTTTTTTAAAGAATCCAGGAGCCCCTAGAGAATGGTGCTAGTAAAGCCCATGCTGGACCTGGAAAAGGAATGTAGTTTGTAATGCTCTGTGAAAGCATGTACAGAGGACCAAGTTACTGTCTCTAGAATACTTCTACAGTCCACCCCTTTCAAAAATGCCAAAGATGAAGCCAAAGCTGTTATAGAATGGACTCTAACCCTGCCTGGAAGTAGCTTATCATGGTGAGCATAAAAAAAATAAATAGCATGAATTGTTATCATCTGAAATTTGTCTGCATAGACACAGGTTGCCGTTTTCTCTCATCTTGATAGGAGACAAACAGCTGATCATTTTTTCTGAAGGGTTTATTTCTGTCCAAGTAGTACCTGAGCTGCATGTATACATCTAGAGTATGAATAATTCTTTCTCCCTTATTTTTAGATTCTGAAAATTGCACAGGAAGATTGTCAGACTCAAAGTAAACTCTGAAACCACTTTAGGCATAAACAAAGGATTACTTAAAAAATAGCTTTATAGAAAATAAGGTAGGTTCATTCACCATAAACACAGCTAAGATACACTACTAGCAGATGTCATAGCAATGAGCAACACAGTTTTCCATGTTAAGAACATCGTCAGCCTGATAAATTGCTTAAAATAGAAGAAGTGTAAGTTTCTCAAGAACAAAGTTGACACTGCAAGAAGCCACCTGTTTTCTAGAGAGATGGATATGAAAGGAACCTATAAAAATGCTTGACTGGAGGACAAGAAGGAAGGGAGGATCTACAAACAAAAATGGCTGAAGATGAATCTTAACAGAAGAATAAGAAAAGCCATAAGGCAATAACTCACACAAATATTCTAGAACCAGAGGCAACTGGGCTTTGAAAGTGCCATGGTTCATAGAATGACAGCAACAAGAAAATATTTTTCATTTACACACATATAAATATCTAGTAGCATTTTTTGCATCCTTTAATACTTGCTGCATGCACTAAGAAAAAAGGTGCCTTAAAGGTATCAAACTTCTGTCCTCTAAGTAAGTTGGGGTGTATCAAACAACCCCTATCTTGTATGAGTAAATCAAGTCTGTAAGGAAGCTGATGGTAATTTCCCCTCACCAATTTCATAAGAAGGGAGAACTACTGTTGCCTGGCCCAAAAACAAGTCACCACCAGTATCTTTGCAGAGCCCATCAGAATCTTTAGAAGCACCTTGTGAATCAATGAAAAGGGTAGAAAAACATACAGGAATATTCCTGTACATGGAAATGAAAAGGCATTGGTCTTCCAAGCCTGTCTGCAAGGAATCCTGGTGCAGACTTTCTTTAACTGATTGTTTTGAAAGTCAGCAAACAGCTCTACTTGAGGTGTTTTTGACAGATGAATCAATTTCTGGAAGACCCACCAGGTGTAGTTTCCATTCAAGGGAGTTTGTCTGGGTCCTGATGAGCTTGTCTGCTGCAATGTTTTGCTCTTCAGGAATGTATGAAGCCTGAATAGTCAAACTGAGCTAAACTGCTACCTCCCAGGCAATCATAGCAAGTCTGCAAAGGTGATAAGATCTGGTGCCCCCTGTTTGTTTATGTGCATCACTCTGGTATTGTCTGTAATAATTTGTAGAGGTCCTGGGGACCACAGATGATTTAAAGCCTTTAATGAATTGTTCACTGCCAACATCTCTTTGACATTTGTGTGCTTTTGTCTGTCCTTGAAGTTCCACGATCCTTGCACTTTTCCCCCTTGTGAAACTACTCTCCAAGCAGTTTGAAGCATCTGCTGTGACAGATTGACAGGAGGCTGAAGGGAAAAGGGCTGACCTGCGTTGACAGATAACTGTTGCAACCATCAAAGTAAACTCCACTTTACCAAGGGGTGTAAATGCTGAACCCACACTGCTCTGAGGTACCACCAAATTCTCAATTAAAGCCTGCCAAAGGGAATCATGTCAATCATAGGAACTATGAAATCCAAGATCTTAAAAAATGTTCTAGCAGAAGCCTGAACTTGGCTACAGAAGTCCAGAAAAAAATTATTGCACTGTTGTACCTTATCCATTGAGAGATAGGCTGTTCCCAAGGACAATTCTAGAAGACATTGAAGAAAAACTAGTGAATTGCAAGGGATCAGAGATGATTTCTGCAAGTTCATTTCAAATCACAAACTGAGTTTCATGACCCATGTCAGGGAATGCTGACAATGGAAAAAGTGTCTGCAAATATAAAGCAATCATGCAAATATGGAAAACTGTATATACCTTGAAGCTTGCGGCAAGCAAGCAGTTATTGGAGCCAGACACTTTATTAATATTATTGGCTCTGTGAATAGAAGAAATTATAAACCAAAACTGATAATGCAAGCTAGACAAAGAAAACTTTAAAAAGTCTGAATTCCTTGCAAACTGAAATATAATGATAAGCATCTTTTTAAGTCCAAAGTTGCCACAAAATTGCAGCTTAGTCACAGAGGTAACAGGGTTTGAATGGATAACACTTTAAATTTTGGAATCTTGTCAAACTAATTGGGAAAAGATAGGTCTGGGACTTGTCTCAAAGTTCCCTCTTTCTTTGGCACCAGAAAAATCCTTGAAAAAAGTATTTGCCCATCTGAGCTGAGGGCACAAATTCTATCACTCCCTGATCCAAACTTTGCTCTACAGTAAGAGGAAACAGGGACATCTGGTTTGAGGGACGAGGAAGAATCACCTGAAATAGGGAATGGACTCCCACTGCAACCTGTACCCCTGTTAAATAAGTCTCTGTATCCACTTGAGATAATCTGATGTCACAGTGGAAGATGGAGGCCTAAACAGAGAGGGAGAGAGATGTGTAGGATTGCCACAGTGAGATGGGGAAAAGACAGGGAGGCAAATAAATAGTCATTCAGACTTTTTTGGACTGTCCTTGGTTCTGGGAGGCTCCCCCTTTTTTTTTCTTTGAGCCTCTTTGTGACTGCTTTTTAATATCTGCTTGTTAGAATTTTGCTGAGACCACTTACCCTGTTCTTGGAAATGGATCCTGAAAGGAGGGAAGTTTTTACTACACTCTGAAAAGGAGAGTTGAAAAATCTCAGGTTCCCTCACTCATCAATCTTTTTAAAGATCTCGACAGCAGAGAGGCTAATTAATGTATCTTTGTCTAGAGAATTATTCAGAATCTCAGATTTTTTATCTCTTCTGTTAGATGTTGAGAGTGAAAGCAAGTAAATCTTCTCATACCTGAACCTGCAGCAACAGCCCTGGATACCAGAACCACAAGAATGCTGTAATGAGTGTTTGGTTACCTGAGAAGCAGACATAATTAAAGGAAACCTCCACCTTCTCCTACAGTTTAACTCAACTCATAGGGTGCTTTTCTCCCTACTATATGATTCCAGTACTGTGTAGGTACCTGAAACCTGCTTGTACTTTATTAAACTTTCATTTCCTCACTTTGGTATCAAAGGAAGAGAAAGACCACCCACTTTTTTTAAGTTTAACTTCTCACATAAGTTGCAGAGGAAATTGTCTGCACCTGCATGATATACCACAGACGCAGAGAAATTTGTTGTCAGGAGCTCAGGCTGCTGTAAATAAGACAGAGAGGTGTGAAACTGTTTTCCATTCCCTTTATTGCAGAGATAAACGAACTTACACTAATTCACAGCTACATACAATGTAGCCATGCCTTTCATAGCAAAACAGAGCAATTAGATCGGTTAATGGTTCAAAGGCAGTTGTCACCTCTTTTGACAAATTTACATATGCAGCATCACAGTATTGAAATGCTAAGGTTTAAGCTTTAAATCTTTGTTGTTTATACTAATTTACCGTTTAAGATGACTTGAATGTAGTATCAAAGATATCTATGACATTTAGAGAAAAGTCAGAAAATATTTTTTGTGTAATTCTTGTAAAGTATCACCAAAGTGTAGGGGGAGGGGCTGTCAATTCATCTTGGACTACAAAAAAGATACATTGAACAAAGGCATGCAATTTAACAACTGTTTTGATTGCAGCTGTATAATTCCTTAGTATACTATAAAACAAACCCTGGGACACACACAAATGAGGGCCATTCAAAAAAAAAAAATGCAGCAGTCCTGTTACAGGCAGTATATATGATGACAGTGACTAACACTAATCCCATTATATGTTGGAATGGGAATGCAGGACTACTTCCTTATGTCTACCATGAATCATATAAACCAGACTTGAAAAGGATTAGGGGAAAGAGGAAAGGCTTGAATTAAAATAAGATCACATTGATAGGTCAAGCCCCACTGACAGCCATTTTGCAGAAAACATATTAAAATTCTATAAGAAGCAATCACAGTGATTTTCAGATGTTAAAATAATTCAGAAAACAGAGACTGAGTGAAACAACAGATTTCTTTAGTTCTCCGCCGGAGTTTTCCTTTAAGGAATTCAAGGAGGTTTTAAAAATTAGCTTTCTGATGCATTCGAAATAAATCAGTATACATTTTAGCATATGAACCCAGCAGTTCAAAATTCTGAAAATTGAAGTAGAAGAAGAATAAACTCTTGTTCCAAATCCGTAAAAGCTTTCCCATTCTTGTCAGAGGCACATGGGATATATGCAAATGATCCTTATGAACATCAGGTGTTTCAGCTAATTGGCGATTTTGAATGCCCATGACTTGTTTCATCGTTTTGCTGGACAATTTCAGGCCAATAAAGCCAAACCCCACTAGCTGTGGATATGAATATTTTGGCCTTGTTATGACCTTGTCAGCACAGCACAAGCAGAATGTTTGACTAAGCATTAGAAACACAGGGCTGTAAACTGATGGCCATTATCATTAGGGTCACTGCAAAAATATCCCAAACCACAAACTAAAACAATGAGTGAGAAGGTCACTGAGAAACCATTCAGTAAAAACAAAATGAAACCTCCAGCAAAGCTAGAACTTCGACTGAGTGACCTCCCAAACCTCTTATATCAGAGGAACATGGGATATATGCAAATGATCCTTGTGAACATCAGGTGTTTCAGCTCATTGGCGATTCTTAATGCCCATGACTTGTTTCATCGTTTTACTGGACAATTTCAGGCCAATAAAGCTAAACCTTTTTTCCAAACAAATCAAAGTTTCTTGATCTATATACTTTTATTTTCACAAATCTGTTGTATTAATGAACATTATTTTTTATTTGAGGCTTCGCACAGTTTTTCCTCTTGAAGTATTTTTCTTTCATCTAATTTCTTTGCTAATCTTTTTGTATATCTTGTATCTGAAAATTCTGGGCTTTTTACATAATAGTAACAATACATAATTTCTTTCTTATCCTCACTAGTCCACTCTGTCGTCTTTATGGCACTTCTTTGGCCTATCAGTTTCTGTGAATTTTTGTGGGCTGCTACTTCCTTCTACAACGGGGGGGGGGCACCCCTGGGCCTGGCCCCATTGTAGGAATGTTTCCGTATTTTGAGGATTCTGTATTGTCATTTTTTTCCAGTCCTGGCACCAGTGCACCTACCAGGATTGGGCACTTTTTTATCCTGGGTCTTGTGCACCCAGCTATCTTTTTTAAATTTTTGACCTACTTCTCTCCATGATATATGCTACATAAATACAGTTAATATATCAGTGTCACCTTAGTAATACTCCCTGTTTAGATTTGAAGATGTCCTTACAGGTAGGTGTTAAGAAACTCATCTGAACTATAAGCAAATTGTCTATGAATTTGGGATTGGTTGATAAATGAATCCAAGACATGAAGGTGAGCACTGCTCTAAAACTCATGCTGTATGTCTGAGAACTGATTAAAATTCTTATTCTGCAGAATTTAGTAGCTAGAGCTTCCCTATTTTTATTTAATTAATTGTCCTTCTCATACAGATGGAAATTATTTTGTCAAATCAAATGTAGACTTAAAGGGTATGGGTGAAAAGGATTAAGGATTAAAAAGAGATGAGATAAAGGATTAGTACTCATTCTTTCTCTCACGAGTTGCAGACAACTCCTAGAATGACTCCATGGACAGTTAATGTTATCTGCAGAGTTTACAAGGAAAAGGGAAAGAAATGGAAATAGTTTGTCAGATCTTTCATCCATATCAGACACACAAGCACTCACACCTATGGACAATTTAGAGGCCCCGATCCACCTACTTTGGAATGTGGGAGGAAACTGGTGCACCCGGAGAAAACCCATGTGAATGCACAGAGAACATGCCTCTACACAAAAGACATTCCAGCTGAGAACTGCTTACTATTAGAGTGGAAAAAGCTGCATGGGATAGGAGTCCAGCATCGCTGATGCAGAAAATGCCTTTGATAGGCTCTCCTGAGGCTATCTCATGGATTTTTTGGAAACATTTGGCTTCTCAATAAAAACAATAGATGGCTGGACATGCTTACATGAAACCTCTTATGCTACAGTTTGACTAGGCCTGTAGACTTCTGGCAGAGTATTTCTAAAATGTGGGAGTTGTCAAGCATACCCTTATTTGTATGGGCTGTAGAACCGTCTGCTATTTGGTTATTATATTTCTAAATAAATGGGGGATGACGTGCTTGCACCTTATGTTTCTAAATGTATTTGCTAATATGTTAATCACTTTTCCTAACACCTTGATCAGTGGTCCGACACAATTAAAATTATCCAGTGCTTTGAAACTATTTAAAGTTTAAGAAAAATGTTGCAAGACTTGGGTACTTAATATGTAAGTCTTCCCAGAAATCAAAATGGACTAAGTTTTTTTTAACAACATAGGTTCATAGGTGTACTAGGCTAATGGCCCTGGAGCCTTTACAAGCCTACCCAAAAAAAATTGCCCAGGCACCGTGACACCCAATGTTAGTTCACAGTGCCCCTATCCAGTAGGGCAACTGGAATGATCCCTGGATTGAACTTTCTGTTACCCATCCACTTATCAAGATTTATCTTGAAGAGGGCCAACGAGGTGCTCTGCTTGACATGAATGGGAAGCTTATTCCAGAGTATGGGCAATCTTTGGGAGATGAACCTGTCACTCCAGCATGTTCTGTTAATTGTGGTAATGGGGTTGTGATCTCTGGAGTGTGTGGTGCTGGGAGATTGGGATTTCTTTAGGTCTAGCATTTCAGGTAGGGCTGGGTCGGACATGGCTTTGTAAGTCAAGCAGAGATCACCTCTAAGTAGGCGATAAGAGACTGAGAACAACGGACGTTTCTTGAGTTTGCCCATGTAGGACATGTGTTTAAGGCCTATGATCCTTTTTGTGAGGTACTTTTGTGGCCTCTCCAGCTGTTGTAGGTGTCTAGTCAGGTACATGCCAAATGGGGCATTATATCCGATGATTGGTCTAATGAGGGATGATGACCTCTTTCTTCCTGGATGTGAAACCGTTGGTTACAAGATGTGCCATGTAGAAGGACTTTCTGACCACAGTGGCAATGTGGTGGTCGAAGGTGAGGTGGCTGTCGACCTAGGTGCAAGGATCTCTTATGGTTCCCTTCAGTGTTCAGTGGGAACTGAGTTTTTTCCAAAGAGGATGATAATGCATTTTTTGGCATTAAGCTTCAGGCCATAGTTCCGACATGAATCATTGGTCTCAGAGAAGCCATTTTGTAGGATGTCTGCATCACTTGGGGAGTTGATAATGACTCTTAGCTTGCAGTCATCAGTGAACTTGGTCAGCCAGAGTCCTTCTGTGTTGGCCTGGACTTCTGAGAAGTAGATGCCAAACAGGATAGGACCCAGGACCAAGCCCTATAGGACTCCACTCATGACTGGTTGACAGTCTGACTTGGAATCCACAACTTTCACTCTGTGGGTCATGTCTGTGAGCCAGTTTGCAACCCACCTAGTCATGTAAGGATTGATGCCTAGTTTGGAGAGTTTATCAATGATACCCAAGTGGGGAATGGTATCAAAGGCCTTGGCCAGGTCAAGGTAGGCTGTATGCACTGCCTTACCCTCATCCACAGCCTTGATGACTGCCTCGAAGAAGTCAACCAGGTTCAGCAGGCAGGATCTCCCCTTGACAAAGGCAAACTGTGTGGGGTCAAGAGTTTGGAGACTGCCTATATCTTTGTTAAGCAGGTCCATGATAATTCGCTCCATAGCTTTGCATACCAGACTCATCAGGCTAATGGGGCGATAGTTCCCAGGGTCTGTAGTTGCTCCCCCGTTATGGAGCGGGATGACTGTAGCAGTGTGCCATTCATTGGAGACATAGCCTGAGGTAAGGCTGTGATTAAACAGGGCACACAGACGTGGTGCAAGTTTGTTTTGTCATGTAGGGCGGAAGCAGGGATATTATCAGGTCCCATGGATGCTATATTCTTGACTTTGGACAATGCAGCTTTTACCTGTGCTGCGGAAATGGTGGGTACCAGGCTTTCTTCTGGTATTGTGATAGGGCCCTTGGTGGGGGGAGAGGGGTGACATTGGCACTGAATCTGTCAGTCAGTAAATCTTATCAGGTATTTGAAACATATTTGGATTTATCTTTACAGAATAACTAAATAGACACTCAAAAAGTTGTGGCAGAAATATTAGAAAAGCATCTGAAGAACTAGATGACTAAGAAGTTACCAGGGATAGCCTTTGTTCAAACTTGTCTTATGTAGCCAGCATTTTAAATACTTACAACAGGCCTTGGAAAGTCAAATGACCTGGTCCATGAGGTCTCCCATCTGAAACCACTGCATGCATAGTGCTCTGCTGAATTCCCCTGAATGGCACCAGATAAACAGCAGATGCCATTAGTTCCAACACACTGGGGATCTAGAACTGCTGGTGATAGTGACAGGTACTGCAGAAGCTTTACCACTGACTGTATGTATGTTATTCTGTCTGTTGGAAGATGGTCAAGCCGACAGACAGACAGGGACAAAAAGTGGAGGAGTCTCAATCTACATTACAACAATCATAACTCTACGTTGGTTAAAAGGATGATGTCATGGAATTTATTCACAAGCAAATCACCACAGACAAAGTCCCATTCCATATCCTAGCAAGCTATAGGTCACCCTCTATTTCCCTAGAATCTCATATCTCTTACCCAGACCTGCTGGGGAGACACATTAAACCAAATACCCTATTCATGGGAGACTTTAACTACCATTGTATAGACTGAGAAATATATACTGCCTCACACTTGCAGGCACAGCAATTCCTGGACTTTATTAAGACAGATATTCTTGACCAGACATTGCGCACATCCACCAGAGGTTCAAACATACTGGATGTGGTACTCACTAATATGAGAGAGCACTGGACTCCCCCCAGTGTTGCATCCTCACTGGTGAGGTCGGACCACAAAGCTGTGTCCTTTGAAATAAAAATCAGCTTGGTAACCCCAGCAAACTATTCAAAAGCAAACTACACCCTATTAGGTGACAGTTTATTAAATGTCAATCCTCCTCCCAGTCCTGAGGTCACAACAACCTATGTAGAATTGTTCACAAAGACCCTGTACAACCATGTAAATGGCTGTACAGAGGCTGCTGTACCTACTAGAAGCAAGTCCAAAACAAACTCTAAAAACAAACCACACTGATGGAATCCTAACCTTAATAGGATATATAACAAAAAAAGTCATGGCTAAAATCAAGAAGAGCAACTACCATAACAATAGGAGCTCTCTAATTAACTGAACAGGATTCTAAGAGGACTAAGTCCAACAAGGTGAATTATAAGGTCAACAGCCTTCTACAGCTGTGTCTGAAACGTCAAAGGCAGCACACATCAGTGTGTCAAACTGGTGGTCAATGGTGCTATCTTCACTGAGGACAGAGAGACAGTGAATTGAACTCAGACTTCACTCCCTACCCCCAGTTCCTCTGTGAAATACCTACCAGCATAACACTCCCAAACATTAACAGAGAATAGGTCCTGGCAGCACTTATTAAGACCAAAAACAAAAATACAGCCTCAGTGGGCCCCAACGATATCCTGGGATGCCTCCTAAATAGCTGCAAACATGATATATCAGGACCACTTGAGTCACTATTCAACTAAAGCCTCAAAACAGGCTTTGTACCATGAGAATGGAGGACTGCAATGGTTATCCCACTTCACAAGGGTGGACCATCAGCTGACCCCAGAAACTACAGACCAGTTAGTCTGACTAATCTAATATGCAAAGCCATGGAATGAATTATCATAGAAATGATCAACAAAGACATTAGACAACCTTCAGACACTGGGTGGCCCAACCCAATTTGGCTTTATCAAGGGAAGATCATGCCTACTAAACCTGGTGGACTTTATTGAGAAGGTCACCAAGGCAATGGATGAGGGGAAAATGGTGCAAACTGCCTACCTGGACCTGGCTAAGGCAACAATACAATACTCTGCTTGGGTATAGTTGACAAACTTACTGAACTGGACATAAACCTCTACATAACTTACGGGATTGCCAGCTATCTCACAGACAGGACAAAGGAAGATAGAACTGGTGTTACCACCTCCACTAAGAGACCGGTTGCCAGTGAAGTACTTCATGGCTCCATGCTGGGACCACTCCTATTTGACATCTACTTCTCAGAGGTAAAGACTAACGTTAAATGACCTTTGATTTCCCCCATGAAAAAAACATCTTATAAAAGTCTCTAACAGAGAAATGACTGGTGCTAAAGTCATGGACAAAACTTAGTTCCAAGAAATGCATTATAGTGCCTTTTGGGAAAACTGCCACCCAGGCTAATTACTCCATTGATAAGACACCCCTAAGAAATGACCCAGTAGTTAGAGATCTGGGAACATATGTAGACAGTAATCTGGTCTTTGACCAATAAGTGGCCAATGTAGTAAGAAAATAATTCTATTTTGCTTGACTTATAAGTAAGACCATGGCATCCAGGTCTGAGGAAGTCATACTGCCACTTTATTTGGCTATCAGTTTCATCACGTATAATAATGCCCCCTTTGGCATGTAACTGACTAAACATATGCAACAGGTGAAGTGCCCACAAAGGTTCTTTACCAGGAGAATCATGGGTATAAACACATTGTCCTATTTCTATACTCTGTCTCCTACAGACTACTGAGTGGTGATTAATGCCTGGCATACAATGCATCCTTGCACATCTGCAAAACAAGCAAGAATTTAAATTTTGCTTGTGACATAAATAAGACATGTTGGCAAGACAGATGTGTGTCTCAGAGGATCCCATGCTCTGGAACAGGTTCCCCATCCATGTGAAGCAGAAACCACTCCTAATCCTATTCAAGCATACTCTTAAGCAATGGATGGGAAACTGGAAATTAACTCTGCATCTGGTCTCATGTGTCTGATAGAGAGAGGCAGACAGTAATGCTGAAACTAACATACACTCCCCCACATAACCTCTGGAAATTTCCTAACTAGCATACCCCCTCCTAATAAACACCCAAGATACATAGGGACACAATGGAGTTGGACTGCACAGCTACATTTATAAAGGCCCTGGTGCTCGCTAGCCTAGTATATAACTATGAACCTGTGAACTCTGAAATTATAAGTAATGTTCCCAGGTGAGTGCCTGCTATGGCTTCAACCTGGACTTTGCAGTGTTCACCAAATTTTCCATAGACAAACAACTAAAGTAGTCCCTTCAGTACATCAGTGGTTTCCTCATGGTGGAGACCAGAAGCCAGTGGTTGAGATACAGGAATACCATGAACTGTAATTGCTACCATGCACTTGCTGAATATCGGGGATACAGTGGTGAAACCAAATGGCAGAGCCTTGAACTTACAATGAATATCTCACACCCAAAAGTGCAGGAATTTTTTGGATGTCTTGGCAATCTTTATGTGCAAGTAGGCATCCCGGGGATCCAAAGAACACATCCAATTTCCTCCCCTGAAGGCATGGAAGAATTATTAGCACCATGACCATGTGAAACCTGGTTTTCCTTACATAATGATTTAGGCTGCTGAGGTTGAGTACTGACCTGATGTCCTCTGTTTGAGCAATAAAAAGAATCTGATCCTTTCTACTCTGATGGGAACTCTTGAATAGCTTTTTCAGCTAAAAGGTTCTTTATCTCTGTTATGGCTGTCTCCTTCTGATGGCATGGAACATCAGTAAAAGAAAACTGGCTGGCATGCCACAGTGGAGAACATAATTTAATAGCCTCTGGAAATTATGCTCCTGATCCACTTGTCCTGTGTGATGGCCAGCTATGGTGGTAGATGAAGTGGTAACCAACCCCCAACTGCCTCTAGAGCTGGACAGTTGGGCAAGTCTTCATAGGTGCTGTTGCTGATTCCTAAGGTAAGGGCCATGGATCTCCTAATTCTGCAGTTCACTTTTGCCTCTGTGGCAGCATCAACTGTAGAAACCCCCCCCCCCCATAGTGTTTCTGTCCAATTGTTGCTCATAGGGTTTTGTTGAGACTTACAAAACCACTAATTCTTTGCTCCTTTCTGGTCTCTGGGAAGTGTATATTCCTCTCCTGTTCACACTTGAGCAACCTGTCCCTCATCTTGGGTCTGAACAATGATGACTCATCAAAAGGGGAACCGATGAAGGACAACTTAAAGTTTTCTGCAAAACCATATAATCCGAGTCAGGACTGCCTCCTCATGGTAATGTCTGCCCCAGCCACTCTCACTGCTCCATCCTCCATTTCCGTGTTACCTTCATGGCTAATGAACTGACACTATGTACTGTTGCTACCTGCAACTCTAGTCTGTGATGTCAATCCCTGTTATGTAATTTTATCAGTGTGTCTAGTTTTCTTCAGTGGGTTACACTGAAAGCATGTCAACTGAGTCAGGAAATTTAAAACACTTATTGAAAAGTAGCCAACACAAAATTATATTTTCCCATGTTGCCTAAGAAATTTTATCGGGAAGGTGGATACCTGGGGTCTCTTCAAAATGTTCCCTCTTGGTGGCAGCCACCACCAAAAGGGAGTTTGTAAAAGGAGCCATACTCCAAGCAGGTATGTCCTTGGGTTGCTTGAGGATGTTGTCCACTTCCCTGTGGATAGGAATAGCAACACTAGCTTGTCTATAAGCCCTCTCTACATCCCAACTGATGTCATCTAGGGACGGGGGCCGCCCAAGACGTAGATGGGGCAAAGCAAAATTTTTCCTGAAGGCTCCCTCACTCACACTCTCTCTCTCTTTTGTTTCTTTGAATATTTAGGGTCTCTGATAAGAAGACAGGAAGTTATCCCATTCCTAAGTCAGGGTATTGTTATTAAAATTTGCAAAATTAGCATTGTTTTAATATTTGATGTTTGTCGAGATTGTTGTTCTCACCACCCACAACGTACCCAGAACTGCCTCCTCCTGCAGTTCATATGACGTTACATGTTTCATTATGCTTGAACATGCTTTGTGTTAGCCCATTTCCTCCTAGCACTATTGGAGCTATCTGTCTTTATTCCATGTTGCTCTAGTATATCCTGTTATTTTATTACTATGTCTCTCAGTATGCAGGATACTATACTTGCTATGTGCAGCTGTTTCAATGATTAATGTTACTTCTGTTCTTTTGTTTTCTTTGATTGCTATATCTGTTTTTTTTTTCTGCTTCTACTTTCTTAACTGTTGGTATTGGATAATCTCATGTGATCAAAACTTCTTCATTTCCAGATTTGTTGTGTTCCTTTTTCCAGTGCTCCTAAACTACATACAGTTTTGGAACATGCCTTTCAGTAATCACAAGATGTGCAACTGGTTCTAGTTCAACACTACATAATGCACATTTCTTATCTCCCATTTTTCTATGAGCTTTGTAAACCATCACTGTGTATGTAGTCTATAATGAGCTGTTAATATCAACATCTTCTGGTCTAAATTCACCTATCCTTAGCAATTCATGTGGGAAATCTTGATCAATATGTGGTTGTTTCAGGAGTTCTCTACACTTTCTGCTATAATTGTGGGCTTTTCAGTTATTACTTTTTCTGGTCATGTTCTTTATATTCTTTATTTTTTTTGTCTCTTTCTATTGTCACCTGATTTTTTTCTTCTGATTCAATTTCACTTAGGAGCTCTTCTTACCCAGTCACCTATGAAAATGTGCTTTTATTCATTTGGTCTGTCCTGGTTAACAAATATAACATTTATAAATAAATAAAAACGTCCATTCCTAGTCCTTCCTAAAATGCTTATGAAAATCTGAGCAAAGATGTTATTTTAGTCTTGTTTTTTGCATGATTTAGCACTTTCGCTATAATGGCATCTGATAGCTGTCACCAAATAAGTATGTATGCAGCCCCATGACTGCAGACCTATATGTATAATCGATTTCTAGGAAGACCACACCCTTTTCATACCAAAGGATATATACTTTTGCCATGCACTCATTTTAACATATCATTTGATAATCACCAAGTAATTTTCTTGTCCAATTGATCCAATGCTTTTTGGGGCCAGTCTAATCACACTAAAACTGTATACTAGAATAGGAAAAGCAAGCAGATTAATAGCTTGAATCTATTTCCTCAATATCAAGTCAGTTTAGGCTTTAATTTTCTAACCTATTCCTTACTAAACTTTGTTCTCATTTGTTTATGCTTTGTTGTAGACCCTTCTTCTATTCCTAGGTATTCACAATCTCTTTTGTTTAAGTTCTTTTATATCACATTCCTTTCCCACTTTGATATTTTTTGGTGCTTTAGTTTTCTTGCTGTAATTGCTACTTCTGCTCATTTATCAAGGCCAAATACTGTCTGCATATTGTCAGAGAATGTTTTAACTATATTTAGAAAGTGGACAAACTGTACATCAGCACCCTGATTGGAGAATGAACGTTCACCAGCAAGGTAATAATGTACAAGTAATGCATGCTGAAAAACGAGTCCCCCGCTTCATGGCAGCATATCAAGCTGCCGTGGAGCTAGGACTGAAAAACCTAACAGTCACTATTATTTTATGCTTGCTAAGCAGTGCTTCTGCTGTTTAGCGATTGTAAAATATATTAAAAAGAAAACTGAAAAACAAAAGTGTCTGTATGTGTGTGTGTGTGTGCGTGTGTGTGTATGCGTGCATGTGAGTGAAAGAGAGAACAATCAAGCCGTTATTTTACACTCGCTAAGTAGCGCTTTTGCTATTTAACGAGTGTAAAATCTAAATATAACAGAAAAAAGTGTGTGTATTTCTATTTCTGTTTGTGTGTGTGTGAATGCATGCATGAAAGCGAAGTGTGTGTGAGTGACCGAGAGCGAGCGATCCAACACTGGCAGCAGTCAAGAGGTTTATATACCTCTCACCTGTTAGATATGTTAATTGAATAAAAAGTAAAAAAAGGGGGAACAAAGGCTCAAAACAGGAACATATTCCTGTTTAAAAAATAACACTTGAAATAATAGGCTTGTATTAGCATGCATTTTCTGAAGTACAGGTGTGTGTGTGTGTGTGTGTGTGTGTATGTATGTGGGGGGGTGTCTGTGTGACAGAGTGAGAGACAGTGACAACAATGGAACACTGGCAGCAGCAGATAAGAGATTTGTGTACCTCTCAACCTTTTACCTCAAGAAATGTGGATAAAGACTGACATAAAGTGGGAACAAAGGCTTAATAATAGGAACAGATTTTAAATGTTATACTTAAAAAAATAAAAAGTAATTTAAAGAACAGGATTTGTGTTAACATGAATTTTCTGAAGGAAATAAAGTCTGAAAGTGAAATGTATGTCATTATTTAGTGACTTCAATACCCAATGACTGGCAAGAAACTTAGCAGTAAGGGACCAAAAAATAAAGCAAATATCTAGATTTTTTTTTAAAAGGATATATTTTGAATGTAAAATGCTTGCTCTAACACCATTTACATATGCTACAGTAACTTTGAAACATTATCCAGAGGAACTATTTTACATCCAAAATATATATATAAAAAAAAAAATATATATATATATATATATATAGTAATAAAAAATATAAATAAGTAAAACACAACAATTTTACACAGAACCCATTCTCTAAGTTCAATAATATACCAAGGCCCTTCCAGGGGTGTAGAGGCCAGACACCGCACACACTAACACACACCCTGTCGGGCATTATTGCTTGCGTAGTTGTGCTTTCAGGTGCTTGTCTGATAAGGTATGCAGTTTTAAATCATCCACAAAAAAAGAAATGAGATGTCATTTGTCAAGGTTTTTTCTTGAAATTAAGCTGTACTCATAGCTTAGTCTGTTAAGTAAACAGCTCAATGAGTTAAGAGCAAGGCAAAACAGTGGTGATAAATTGCTATGGAATATCCTTCTTTGCATTTTTAACCCTGGGATAATAATTTGGTCGCCATCATGACTCACTTATAAAGTGGTTTGCAGTGGCTGCTATGGAATTTATCAGAGTAAGGTGTATTTTATTTACATCTGTAAACATTCCATAATCCAGGCATTTGAAAAGCTATCAAATCCTTTTTTGTAATCTGTCAATGCCATGCTGCCTTTTTTAAGTTGTTTAATATGGCTTTGTTTAATATATTATCTTGTGCTCCATATATTTTTTGTACTGCCTGTCATTTTCCCGTGATTTATTTTTTCTAGGCAACTATAAACTCTCCATCAGTTCTTGTATACACTCTATATATTGTTGAAGGCAAGTTATTGGTTTATAGTTCTTAAAATTTATGTACTCACCATAACGTTCTATGTGAGTTGTCCATCTCATCTTCATTCTATACTGATGGGTTCGGAACACTCGGCCGCTTATTAAAGCTCGAGATCTGAAACTAGCTTGTAGCTCCATCCCTATCCCATGATGCTGCAGGGCTTTCCTCAGATCTGGTTTGCTGGTAAATTTATATTCTACTCTATAACTATAAACAGCTGTACATATTTATATCAAATCTACAAACCTGGACAAGTATATCACTGAACACTAAGACTTCCTTGATCCTCCAGGAGCTAATTGGATGGAGGTTGGAGAGTGGGACATAAGAATGAAGATGAGATGGACAGCTCACATGGAACGTTATGGTGAGTAAATAACTTTTGTAAATGAAGTTGTCCTGTCTCGTCTTCATTCTATACTGATGGGACAGCGTCCCTAGCACCATCTTTCCTGGGTGGCTCACGGGAGGATATTCTTCAGTACAGTGGACCCAAAGGAGGCTCTGTCCCTGGAGGCCAAGTCTTCTTTGTAATGAGTGATAAAGGTGTGAGTTCTTGTCCATGTTGCTGCTGCACAAATGGTATGTATCGGCAATCTTGCTTTAAAGGCCTGAGAAGTTGAGATGGATCTGGTGGAATGCGCCCTTGCTTTATTTGGCAACTGTTTGTCTGCTGACTGATAAATAAATGAAATACAATCTGACAACCATCTGGATAAAGTTGCCTTTGTTACTGCTAAATCTTTTTTGTTTTCAGAAAAAGAGACAAAGAGTTGGTCCAATTTCCTCTGTGTTTTTGTTCTATGCAAGTAGAAACGTAACTGCCTGTGAACATCATGCTGGTGAAGCATATATTCTGCCTTATTGCCAAACTTAGGGAAGAATACTGGTGGGTCTATTGACTGATATAGATTGAACTTCGAGCATACCTTTGGTAAAAAGGAAGGGTTTGTACACAGTGACACTCTATCATTATGAAAAACTATGTAGGGAGGTTTGATTGTTAAAGCTTGTAACTTTGACACTCGTCTTGCTGATGTGATTGCTACAAGAAAAAGTGTTTTCCAAGATAAAAATTTCAAGTCGCAAGATGATGCTGGTTCAAAGGGCAGTAGGATTATGCGAGAAAGAACAAAATTAAGATTCCACTGTGGCAAAGGCGGTCGTACTGGTGGTCTTAGCAAACTAGTTCCTCTCAGGAAAGCTTTTGAGAGTTAGAGATGTGATGTTTATAACTTCGTTCCCAATATGAAAATTGGATATTGCTGCCAGCTGGAACTGCATAGTTGCTGCAGCAACACTCTCATTAAAAAGCTTAGCTTGGAATTCTAAAATGAAAGCTAAGGGTGCTGAATAGGGGTCAGTGAGGTGCTGTGAAGCCCAGATTGAGAATCTTTTCCATTTGCTGTGGTACAGTTTCCTCGTAGAAATCTTATGACAAGAAATTAGTATGTGGCGAACCTCTGGAATAAAGTTGTGTAGCCTGGGTATATTGGGAATTGGAGCAGCCATGCTGTCAGTGATAGAGAGTGAAGAGATGGATGGAAGTTCCCCGACAGGTTTGTCAGACGGTCTGGCACTGGCTCCAGAACCCATGGTTCTTCCAGGAGATGAGGCTTCAGGAAGGAGAACCATATTTGACGAGGCCAGAATAGGGTTATTAGAATTAGGGTACTTACCAGACTGCTGGCTTTCTGAAGAACTTTTGGTATTAGAGGAAAGGGTGGAAATGCATAAAGGAGTCCCGGGGGCCAATCGTGTACAAGTGCATCCCTTGGGGACTCCCCCGGAGGGGGATTGGGGCAAAGTAGCATCTGCATTTTGCATTTGTGGCTGTGGAGAATAGGTCGCAGCAAGGCTGACCCCATCTACAGAATATCCTTTCCGCTACTTCTTTCTTCAGGGACCACTTGTGTGGCATCAGAATGGCTCTGCTTACTTTGTCTATTATCCTGTTGGATTTCCCCGGGATGTGCATTGCTATCAGAAAATGCTGGGAGGACATCACCCAGTACCATAATCTCAGGGCCACTTGACAGAGTGGGTAAGATCTGGTTCCTCCTTGTTTGTTTATGTACCACACTACTGACATATTGTCTACTTGTATTGCAATTGTACCAATCAGAAGAGATTCCTGGAATGCTTGCAACACCATGAGCACTGCTCTCATCTCTAGTACGTTGATGCGCAAATGAGCTTCGTGATCCTGCCAAGTGCCTTGGGCTGTTCTTCCCTGATAATGCCCCCCCACCCTATTTGGGAAGCATTTGTGGTCACTGTAGCTAATGGAACAGGGGGAGCAATGGGTCGGCCCATTGTTACTTGATCTGAATGAAGCCACCAACAAAAATCTTTCTTGCAGGTTTCCGTCAAAGTTATGAAATGGGGCATGGGTAACTCTTGCATGGACCATTGAGTGAACAGCATCCATTGGAGGATTCTCATGTGAAATCTCGCTAGGGGAATCACCATTATTGCTGCTGCCATAGCGCCCAATACTTTTAGGACTGTCCTTGCTTGTACTTTGGACTTGAAGAGGAGGCCCTGGATCTGGAGACAAAGAGTTTGGGCCCTTTCTGATTTTTTGTAATTCAGTGAAATGTCAAGTTGAGCACATAGTTCCAAGGTATTGTCCCTCACTTGAATAAGTGCTTGGTGGTGGCGGTTAGGAGTCAGTCATGTAGATATGGAAACATCCAGAATCATTGATGCCTCAGGTGAGCTGTGACTACTGCCATTCATTTGCTGAACACTCTGGGGGTGAGACCAACGGGCAGAGCTCAGAAATGGTAATGACTGGCTCCCAGCCGAAAGCACAGGTACCTCCTGGATGGCCTGTCCATTGTGATGTGATAGTATGCATCCTGGAGGTCTATCGAGCACATGCAGTTGTCTTTCCCTAAAAAGGGAAGTATGGACTGCAACATGACCATCCAGAACTTTGTCTTCTTTACTGGCATATTTATTCTGCTGAAATCCAATATGGGTCTCCAGTCCCCAGTTTTCTTTGGAACAAAAATAATCCTGAGTAAGTTCCGGATCCTATCTGGTCTGCGGGGACTGATTGGATGACTCTTTTTAGTTGCTTGTTCCCTGTGACTGGGTGGAACATCCGGGATTTTTTGTGTTTGTAAAGGTGACATTGTAAAGGGGATTGAGTAACCTCTGGATATAATGCTTTGTACCCATTTGTCTGTTATGCTTAGCCAGGCTTGTGGATACAAAGAAATACGATCCCAGACTGCTTCCAGAGATGGACAGATAGGCCACGATCCCAGACTGCTTCCAGAGATGGACAGATAGGCCTCCTTTCAGGAGCGCTGAAAGGGTTTACCAAAGTAAGAACTGCGGTCACCCTGGTTCTGCGGACCCCCTCTGACACGTGGGCAGCGTCTTCCATTATTACCTCCTCCTCTGCCCCTGGAGGAAGGTTCAGCCTGTGTATCCTGAAATGCCCTCTAGGATTTTCGGAACCACATTTTTCATCCCTTTTGACCCTTGGGATAGGATCTAGAAGTTGTGGAAAAACAGATTCCTATGGCAGAGAGAGTCTTTCCTTCTTGTTCACATTGGGTTAGTGTTTCCTTTACTTTAGGCCCAAACAAGGACAAGCAAAATGGGATGTTGACAAAGGATGACTTGAAGAGCTCCATGAAATTACACAAGTGCATCCAGGAATGTCTCCTAAAGACATTTCTGGAACCCGCTGACCTGCTCGCTCCATCAGCTGCATAAGATACGAGCCTCATGGATGAGTTGACCACTGAATTTAGGATGGCAACCTGAGAGGATACCTTATCTGCTACCCCCCGCAGCTACTGTACCCTGTAGAGTATCTCCTAGGTCTTTCAGTCTTGTAAAATGTGTGAGGTAGTTCAGGGACCTAAGGATGAAGGCCACTGAGGAAAACATGTGCTTTCCGTACCTGTCCATGGTCCTTGACTCCTTATTTGGGGGATGGACAGATGTAGAAGCCTCAGATAATTCCTTCTTTGTGGCCGCCACCACCACCATAGCATCTACAGGGACTCCTTTAATTAAAAAGGTTTTGTCATCAGGTGCAGTGATAAATTTGTTCGGCCTCTGAGGGACAGGGTCCACTGTATCTGGGAAATCCCACACCTTTCGAGACACTCATTCCATCAGTTCATCAAAAGGTGGAGGCACCCAGGTGGCTGAAGGTCGAGACCCAAAAGCCTTCAGGTACACGGACTCATCAGAAGGGGTAATGGGCTTCCAGCCACCTCTCTATCCAAGGATTTCCAAGATGTCCACAAAGGATACATCTTCAGAGGGCGACTGTGGGGACCCTTCCGACTCCTCAAGGTCTGTGTCTGATGTAATGGACTTATCTGGGGAGTTGATATGCTTCCTCTTGCATGTTTTCTTCTGGGGAACTTCTTCAGTAGGACATTCCGGAGTGGTTTTGGAAGAAAGGGTCTCACCCATTTTAGGCTTTCTGAGGCTCAGAGTCTCTACGCTGTTGGGTAATTGCCTGTGCAGAGACAGATACCGGTGCTTTCTGGGACAGAATGCTTAGTTCCGACAGTATAGATGATGTCCATGGGGACAGAAATCTTCTCATGGCTGCAAAGGCCCCCCTCCCATGGCCCGTGACAACCCTAGGTTTAAAAGAATCTGATGATCCCCCTGGTGGGGGTTGGCTTCAAAGCCGAGCTCACTCGAGCTGAGGCTCCAAGGGGTAGAGTTGGAGCCGAAAGAGTCTCAGTCTGACTGTCCCCACCTGGACCCAACCTGTGAGTGTCAGCTCCTAGATACCTCAGAGGGCTCTGAGGTAGTCAGAGTGATCGGAAATGAAGAATCTTTAGCAGATCTCATTTCCATTGGTTTCATCACTGTCGGTGCCAAGCTTACCAACACCAAAACTAGAACTGGAGTCAGAGGAGGAACGGAACATACAGAAATGGGCACTGTCAGCTCTGAGCTCACCTGAGTCTGTCCCAAAAACAATTTAGCAAGCGCCGGTGTCTGCAGTAATCTCTGCACCACACGTTCCACATCGAATTGTGATAAGCTCCTGGAGGATCTGGAAGATGGAGCCGATGCCACTGATTGGAGTCGGGGAGACCGGCTCCAAAGTAGGTGAGCAGCTGCGGACTGTATAGACCATCAGTTCCGACAAACATGGAGCCAAAACATTAGGTCTGTCTTTGTCAGATTTTTTAGAGGTTGTCAGAGACATCCTGGACTGTTTTGTTGATGGCTCTGATGATGTAGAAGAAGAAGAAGAAGAAGGAGACAACCTCTTTGCATGAGGTTTGGGTGAACTTTGAGCTTTATCCAAGGCTTCCTCAAAATTTTAATTTAATTTATTTATTTATTTTGCATTTGTTGACCAGGCTAGGCTACCTGGATTCATGTCCATTTTCAGTAGAGGCTCGAGGAGAAAAGCTCCGAGAAAAAAAAAATTATACATAGAGTCCATAAAAACAGTGGAAAAAAACAAAAAAAATTACAAAATTATTGCAACTGCTTAGCAAAAATAATTACAAATTAGTTATAAGGTTACACATAGAAGACAGATTATTTTATAGATGTATTAAAAGAAAAAATAAAAACATTTACAGTACAAGAGTTTCCTCAGGACAGTCACACATACAGTCAGATAGAAAAAATTTGTGATTTTAAGACAGTGTAGAGCATAGAGAAGTATCAGAAAAAAGTTTTTAATTGAGAAGTATTTAGACAAATTGGAGAATTAGTATCAATCAGGATTAAAGCAGGGGCAGCGCCATTGGTTTTTAATGAAGATTTTCAATTTTTTCTTGAAAAGGTTGGTGGAAGTCAGGGATGTTATTTCTCTTGGAAGTTTGTTCCAAGTATTGCCAACAGCATTTGAGAACAGGAAGTCCCCGGATTTGTTAATGGATTTTATGGTGGCTACTTGTAGCTTATTTGCGGATCTTAGGGTGGGTAGATTTTTATAGGAGTTAAACAGGTTACAGAGTATGGGAGTATTTGTAGGATGATGTATGATCTTGTGGATAAAAATGAGTTGCTGGAAAAGTATTTGGTTGTGAACTTCCAGCCATCCTTTAAGATTATGGCAATGGTGGGTATGAAAGGGGGCACCAGTGGCAAATTTGGCTATGTTGTTGTAGGATGTTGCTAGTTTATTTAGGTTGCTTTTGGATAAGTTAGTATAAATAGGGGAGATGTAGAGAAGGGTGGA
Source organism: Protopterus annectens (assembly GCF_019279795.1). NCBI lineage: Eukaryota > Metazoa > Chordata > Ceratodontiformes > Protopteridae > Protopterus > Protopterus annectens. Next base: position 1,974,240,274 of record NC_056729.1, on the reverse strand, counting down.
AGTGAGGTGGGTCTGAGCAATGGAAATCTTAGCAGAGGCTGTGAGAAAGGGCTTGATCCTATAAAGGAATCCAATTTTTCTGTTAACTGATTTAATAGTTGCATTAATGTGTGTGTTAAAGTTCAGATTGTTGTCAGTTGTTACACCCAGGAGTTTGGTGGTGGTCTCAGGAGCAATTTCTATGCCATTATTTGATGTAACTATGAAATTTATAGGAAGGGATTTCTGTGTGGGAGTAAAAAGTAATAATTTATTTTTTGGGGGTTGAGGAGGAGACATCTTTGATGGAACCAGTTTTCTACTAAGGTAAAGACTGTTTATGTATTGGATTGGAGTTCTGCTGGAGAAGATGCGGCACATATTAGAGTTGAATTATCGGCATATTGTATGCATGTAGCTTGGGGAAGGGATGTTTTAGATCATTAATGAAAGTAGTAAAAAGGAATGGTCCAAGAATTGATCCCTGTGGAACTCCAAGGGTGACTGGATGCTGAGAGGATAGTTTATTGTCCCACAGGACTGCTTGTTTTCTGTTTTCCAGGTAGGACTGGAACCATTGTACTAATTTAGAATCAAGAGATAGTATCCCTGTCAATAGTTGGTGGTTAACCATATGGAAGGCCTTGGAGAGGTCTATGAAAAGAGCAGAAGATAGCAGGTTAGTATTCCTATTTTTATTAATGCAGTCTGTAAAGGATAGAAGAGCAGTTGAAGTACTGTGGTAAGGTCTGAATCCATGTTGGCAGTCCACTAGTAGGTCATTTTGGAGGATATGATGCAGTAATTGATGGTGGATACATCTCTCCATAATTTTTGCTAAAGGAGAGAGAAGGGCTATGGGGCGGAAGTTTGAAAAGTCATTAGAGGTACCTCCCTTATGCAAGGGGATAATATATGAGACTTTCCAGATGGATGGCACATAGGATTCTGAAATGGTTCTGTTTATTAAGCTAGAAATAGGGTAGGCCAGTACACCAGCTGCAATTTGCAGGTATTCAGCTGGGAGGAGGTCAGCTGATGGTGTACATGGTTTAAGTTTGAGAAGTAGGGAGTGTATGAGAGATGTTGGAACAGGCTGGAGGTTAAATATCTGGGGCAATTAGTTAGTGAGGATGGTTTGGTGGTGGTGACAGGTGGTAAGGTATTTGCTAGTGATTGTACTGTTTCAGAGAAAAATGTATTAAAGGTGTCAGCAATTTGGTTGGGAGAAGATTGAGTTAAGTTAGAGGGGGTGGGTGTTTTGGACTGTCCTGGGTGGAGTAGTTTATTGATTCCTGACCAGAACTTTTGTGGGTTTTGCTGTTGGGTCTGTTGGAATTTGAGTTAGTAGTTCTTTTTGTCAAGGAATATAGATTTTTTTTTATGGTATTATGAAGTTTTCTAAAGTTAAGGTGGTCAATAGGGTTTTTAGTTTTTCTCCATTTGGACCAGAGTTTATTTCTTAGTTGAATGTTAAGCCTTGTGTCTTTAGACAGCCAGGGAGCTGGTTTATTTTTAATTCTAACAGTGCAGGTGGGAGCATGGAGGTCTAGGATTTGCAAACATTTTTTGTTAAAGAAAGAAACTGCATCATCAAGAGGTAGGTATTTTAGGGGTGACAAATTGCAGGCTTTGAGCTCAGCTTGGAAGTTATCTGGGTTGAAGTTTGTCTTATTTCTAGTATTTCTAAATGCTATTTGATTGTGAAAGTGGGTCTTTTGCCTAGTAATGAAAGTAGAAGAGTGGTCACATGTCGTCGGGGAGTATACCTGTTTTATAGGCATGGGGTTTACTATTAACTAGTATCCAATCTAATATGGTTTGTTTCTTGCTAGGTTTGTGGGTTCTGGTAGGGAGGGTAATGGTTTGCTGGAAGCCAAATAGGTTTATATGAGTAGTTGGGTTGACAGTGGTACATCCATTCCAATCAATATTGAAACCACCAAGGAGTACGGTTTCTTGTGGTAGGAACATGGAAAGTCAGCTGATGGTATTTTCAAGAGTACTGATGTTATTACCTGGGGGGATATATGAGCAAATAATGTATATAGCTTTTTTTGTATTAATTTTGAGTTTAGAGGTTAGAATTTCAGCATTATTAGATGGTGGTGGATGGGTATCTAGTGCTGTGACCTTCAATTCAGATTTGAACAGTATTGCTACCCCACCACCATTTTTGTTTAGACAGTCATGTCTGAGAATGTTATAGCCTGGTGGGACAATTTGTGGGTTTAAGCCACGTTTCAGGGAGGCATAAGATGTCAAATGAATAGGTGTCTAATAGGGCATGTAGTTGGGGTATTTTATTATTAATACTACGTATATTTAGGTGACCTATAAGTAGAGAGTCTGGGCTTTTTGGGGAGCGGGAGAGGAGTAGAAATATTTGCTGGAGAAGTATTAAGGGTAGTATAGTTAGGACCAGGGTTTGGGTGGATGTCACCATGTAGCAGTAAACAATTATGAGGGTTAAATGAAAGTTTGATACGATTACTGAGAGAAGGGTCTGCTTTTCTCAATTGATGATATTTAATATGGGTTAGTCTATGAAACTGTGGTAGAAGGTAGGATGAAGATGTTATGTTGCTGTGTGTTAGAGAGGTTATAGGAGAGAGTGGGCTTGTTTGTTTTAGGGGGAGTTGAAATTTAGCAAAGGTTAGGGATTCATAACAAGTTAGTTCGTGAGATATCAATAGAAAGGTTAGCCCAATGGATAGGCGAAGAATGTTAAGGTGTGTTGACCAGCAGTGGCTACATATAGTGAGGGGTAAAGGGAAGGGGAGATTAAGAATAATTGGCAGAATTGAAGACCAGTTGTGTGGTGGGGTAAGAGATGGACCATTAGCTGTTAAACAGATTGGGTTAACAAAAGGAGGCAAAACTTGTTAACTGATAAGAGCAATGGAGGTGGTTGATTGGTTGCTGAGTGTTGGGGGTGTGGCTAGGGAAGTATAAGGTCAGGTGCACTGAGGGTGGGTGGGATTTGGGGGTAGGGTAGGGAATTGGAGTGAGCCATAGGTTCATAGGTAGGTACTAGGCTATCGGCCCAAGGGCCTATGTAAGCCTAGCCAACAAGGTTCCCTGGCTTACAGCACCCAAGAAAGTTATTTTCCTGTGCCACTGTTGAGCAGAGACATGGAAGTGATCCCTGGGATGTATTTCCTATTTCCCAACCACTATGATTTTTCTTGAAGAGTGCTAATGCAGAACTTTGCTTGACATAGATGGGTAGCCTGTTCCAGAGTATGGTCTCTGGGACAGGAATCTATCCCTCCAGCATGTCCTGTTTGTTGTGGTGACAAGGTTTAGGTCCCTAGAGTGTGTAGCTCAGAGGGATTGGGATATCTTTAGGTGTAGCATGTCCAACAGCTCTGGGTTTGGCATAGCTTTATATGTTAGAATCAGAGAAATCCTGACTTTCCCAACGAAAATGCTCCCTGAGAGTATGCAAGGTTTCACCAAAAGAGAAATCCTCTGAGGAGGGAATGGAGTCTTCAGCATCAGAATCCTCTTTAGGTAGACAAGGGTAAATCCTGGTCATCAGAGGAAACAGAAAATTCAGAATCCTGGTCGGAAGTATCAAACTCAGTCCTAGGTCTCAGAGGTGGAAGGCTGGCTTCCCCTGATTAAAGTAATAAGGTCTTCAGCCATTCTTACCTGTTTTTAGGCATAGATCGAGATTTAGGCATTGAAGAAGAAGATGGCGTCTGTTTAATACACAAATCAGTTGGCCTGAATACACCCTCAGAAGCCGGTGCCTGCACAGCAGCTCCGGACCCATCCAAGGTAGAGACATCCGCAGGTTCCACAGTTGAAGCATCTTGCGACATACTGGACTCCTGATTCGCAGGCCTCTACTGCGACCCATTCGAAGTAGCGGGTTATCAGGGGCTGTGAAAGCTCCTCACTGAGTACCAGCGAACTGGTGACTGGCTTAGGAGAAGCATCGTTGGCAGCTCTGGACCTAGCCGGCCTGTCTCTGTCTTTATCTTTGCGTTTTTTCAGAATGCCGGTAGTCGGATGGCTGACCAAAGACATATCAGGATAATTGAACCGAGCACCAAAATATTTAGAAGTGTAAATATACCGATGACTGATAGTTCGTGGTTTAAATAAGGCACAAAACCGACAGCAAGGTACGTCGTGGTTAGGGCCTTGGCAAGGAATACAGTATGAATGAAAATCTTTATGAGGTACTTGCTTTCCACAAGTAATGCAATTATTTACTTTTACTGACATCGGTTAAGAGCAAGAAAAAGTTTCCCCAATGGGGTACTTGGCTTTTAGTTGAAGACTTCGGTTCTGAGACTCTAAAATGAAAAATTCAGGAGCCGGCCGACCGGCACTTGCAAACTGCTTCTGCTTCGGGCACCACACGGCAAGAAAGACTGATGTAATGACGTCGGCTGCATGTTTTACACCCCTGACGACCTGACATCATGGAAGAAGGAAAGTACAGTTTTGTACCTACCATAAATGTAGATGTTCGAGTGTATACCCTGCTACAGTTATCACACCTGGGCCATCCCGCAGCCAGACGGCCCCGCAGTCGGCCCAAATCCCAAAGTCCTGGTCCAGCAGGGTGAACGGAGCGGGTAGACCCAAAGAAAGAAAGTCAGCAGGACAGACAGTGTTAAAAACTATCTGTAAGATGAGGGTAAGTACAGAGGGTGGTAATCAGGCTGGTTAGAGGTGTGCTTAGGAGACTGTGTTGGGGGGAAATAGGATGAAGGTCAGAGGTAGGTAGGACTAATTAACAAGCAGTTTGAGAAAAAAAAGAAGGTGAAAAAGAAACCAGATATTAGTTATGGTGAGAGATTTTGGTGAAGAGAGGTTATAGGTGGGTAAAGACTGCTATCTAGTGGCCAAAATAAAATACGTGGGGTATTTCAAAATCCAAAATTCAAAAGAGGATTTAATTAAGCCTCTCAAAATCAACTTAGTTTTACGCTCTTGTAAAACCCTAGAGCTAAAAGAATGGCATATAGAACATATCTCCTGCAGATGGATAGCTCCTAAACGATAAATGCAGTCTGCATGTCCATCCGTTATGGACATTTTTTGGGAACACTTAGGACATTTTTTGAAACCAGAAGATTTCACCACTTTTTGCTTTGATATTATGGTAATAACGCTTTTACACACACACACTAAATACACCCTCTAACTTAAAAGTGAGCCAACTGAAAGGAAGGCTTTCTAGCTTAAATAAGCCTTACAGCACAATCGAAAGGACACACACACACACACACACACACACACACACACACACACACACACAGACACACACACAGACACACACACACACACACACACACACACACACACACACACACACCACTTCAAGTAATGTTAAACTATTGGTAAAGTGAAGCTGAATATCAGAAATCAAATTTAAAAAAAAATATATATATATATATATATATATATATATATATACACCCATACACTAAACTACAAGCTAATACACAGCTCTATACTAAACACACTGCAAGCCAATAAACAGGGAGTAGGGATATGAGGGTTAAGTACAAACGACCCTCAAAAAACACATGAAAGAATGCAATTTCTAGAAATATATATTTAAAGAGCTACCGAGACGGCTTATCTATCAAAATAAAGGCCTAAACACGGCAGCCTGAAAAAAACACACTCTATGTAATAACTAACTAACAACTATTATAATATCTAAACACACTAAGCACACTAACTAGGAAAACCAGAAAATTTAGCTAACGATAACAAGTTTGAAAGAAGAAAAAACTATTTTATACTCAGCTCGAGCTTGTCATTGATCCGATCTGTTTCAGCGGCAAACAAGATCTGAGGAAAGCATGGCAGCATCATGGGATAGGGATGGAGCCACAAGCTAGTTTCAGATCTCGAGCTTTAGTAAGTAGCTGAGTTAGAACCAAGGATCGGTTCCAAACCCATCAATATAGAATGAAGCGAGACAGGACAACTTCACATCATGAGGTTTTCTAGTTCAGAGCCTTTCTTAACTTTGTCTCAAGTCCTTGTAACTGTTACTTCAGTCCATTTCATATCCATTATATTAGCACTTTTTACTGCTTCTTTTAACTCCTTTATCCATTCAGCATCTTTATTATGCACATCATGATCATCATAAGTACTTCCCAAAATATACTGATTTTTATGAGAGTTGTCAGTTTATTGCTCATTCTGTACTTTTCTTTTATATTTTCTATATAAATTACAAGCTTTCTGCCTGTGTTGATATTTTTAGTTTATTATTGGAAATTGTTGAACATAAAGCATACCCTGTCTACATGTTATGTGCTACTATTATTAAGAGGCCATCATACATCTTTCTTGTAATTTGTGATAACCTATTCATATTCCTTTTTCTATATTCTTCTAATAATGTGACTTCTTGTCTTAGTTGCTTTACAGTTCTTTCTATTTGATGTTCCTATAGTGGCATTCTGTTTGTTTCTCCCTTTCCCTTTTTAATCTGAATTTTTTGGAATACTTTACCTGCTATTAGTTTAAGGACACAGTAGTATATTCCGTTTATTTCCATAACATTAAATTAATCTCTCTTAGTTATTCTAATTGCTGTGCTACCCTGTTTTAAAAGTCTTCCAACACTTTGGGTCTTATTCACTTTCTGAAGTCTCTTTCAGACATATTTTAATATGACTGTCCATTTCTTATAGGTTCATAGGTGTTTACAAGGCTAACGACCACAAGGGTTCTTTAAAGCCTAGCCATGCACCCCAAATCTCTGACAAGTTCTGATACCCTTGATAAGTGTAAGCATGAGCCTGGGAGATGAAACCTTTACAGGCTACCTCTGTCCATTAGAGACATAGTTGCCAAAGCAGGGATGAATTTCTGGTTCCCATCCAATTGTCCAAGTTCCACTTGAATTGAGTTAGGGAGGAAGTCCATTTCACATGGATGGGGAGCCTGTTCCACAGACGGGGTAGTCTCTGGGGTACATACCTATCTCTCCAGCAGGTCTTATTTATATCACAGGCAAGGTTTAAATCTTTAGAACGGACAATTCTGGTGCTGTTTGTTTTGTGGATATGCAGGATGTCCATCAAAGTGGGGTCTAACAATGCCCTGTATCCCAGGCATAGATCTCCTCAACAGCCTGTAGGAGACAGAATATAGGGATAGGGCCTTGAGGTGGTCTGAATAGGACATATTTTTTATGCCCTGTATTCTTTGAGTGAGGAACCTCTGTGGACGTTCCAACTGTAGGATATGCCTTGTTAGGTACATACCAAAGGGGGCATTGTACTTAATGATAGGTCTGATGAATGCCAAGTATAGTGGAACAATGACTTCCTTGGACTTAGATGCCATACCTTTGTTTATATGTTGCGCAAAGTACAGTTGTATACACTTACCATAAATGTAGATGTTCGAGTGTATTCACTGTTGCAGTCCTAACAAATGGGTTGTCCGGCTCCGGTAGCCCTCAGTCGGCCAGAATACCAAAGGTAAGTAAAAATGACGTTGGTTGCCATCGGTTGTAAAGGACATCAGAGTGTCCGATACAAAAGGAGGCAGCTGACGTCACTTCCTCAGTCTTTCTTGCCATAACAGTCAGGAGCCCCCAGAAAATAAGGATTAAACCAAAAAACAATTTGACAAATAAATTAAGCCTGTACCACAGGAAAAGAGAATAGTTGAGGACCACAAAAAGGGTGAAGGAAAGAAGGAAAAGTACAGTTGTGTACACTTACCATAAATGTAGATGTTCGAGTGTATTTACTGTTGCAGTCATTACATTTGGGTTATCTGCTTGCAGGTAGCTCTCAGCCGGCCTGATTATCGAAGTCTTGAGTTCTACATCGGATGCTGTCTCTTCTTCCATGACGTCAGGTAGTCAGGGGTATAAAGTATGCAGCCAATGCCATTACATCAGTTTTTCTTGCCCCAGATGTCAGGTGCCCCCATAATGGGAAGCAATTATATACAAGGTTACACCTCCAAAAAAAAGCGAATACACCAGAAAGCTTAAATACAGTAAACAAGAAGAAAGGTACAGCCAATAGACGTCAGGGGGCTGGAGGGAGAGTAACCAGGATTGCAACAGTGAATACACTCGAACATCTAGATTTATGGTACGTGTACACAACTGTACTGTGTTCTTCGTGTTTCACTGTTGCAGTCATTACATTTGGGTAGATTCCCAAAACTAAGGAAGGGAGGAGGCAATTAGAGAGCATTAGGACCAGCTATTAGGCCCTGCAAGACTGCAGTGGCAAAACCAGCAATGGATTTAGAAAAAATAGGCAAGTGGTAATGCTTGCTGAAGGTATGCACAGAACTCCAGGTAGCAACTTCTAGGATGTCCCTGGTAGGAAAGTACAGTTGTGTACACTTACCATAAATGTAGATGTTCGAGTGTATTCACTGTTGCAGTCATTACATTTGGGTTATCCTGCTGGCAGGTTGCCCTCAGTCGGGCTGAATTCCAAAGTCTTGGGTCCTGCGTCGGTTCCTGTCGCCTCTTCCCTGACGTCAGGTCGTCAGGGGTATAAAAGATTCAGCCGACGCCATTGTATTCAGTTTTTCTTGCCCCAGATGTCAGGTGCCCCAAATGTGTAGGCTAAAATTATGTAAATAAAACATACATGCACCAAAATAAGTTTTACCTTCATCTAAAAGCAAATACACCACCTAGGTTGTATAGATTAGAGAAGTAAATATAAGTTCCAGCAAAAATAAGGGGGATGGCGGGTGGGTAACCTGGACTGCAACAGTGAATACACTCGAACATCTACATTTATGGTAAGTGTACACAACTGTGGTATGTTCTTCATGTTTCACTGTTGCAGTCATTACGTTTGGGTTGAGTCCCAAAGCTATGGTTGGGGGGTTGGAGCTAAACAGCATTAGGAGCGGCTATGAGGCCCTGCAGAATTGCAGTGGCAAAGCCTACCCTGGATTTAGAGTAAAGAGGCAGATTGCAATGTTTTGTAAAGGTATGCACTGAACTCCAAACAGCAGCCTCTAAAATGTCTTTGGTTGGCAGTCCCCTGAGAAAGCCTGCAGAAGTGGCTGCAGCTCTGGTTGAATGTGGCCTAATGCCCTTAGGCACTGGTTTGCCAAGCTGTGAGTAGCAGAAACAAATAGAGTGACATATCCACTTTGAAATAGTCTGCTTGGAGATAGCCTTTCCTTGTGATGCTGTGGCATATGCCACTAGTAATTGTTCTGTCTTTCTGAAAACTTTAGTTTTGTCCAAGTAGAATCTAAGTTGCCTGTACGTCCAAAGAATGCAGAATTTTCTCCCCATAGTTCTGTGGATTTGGATAAAAAGTTGGCAAATGAATTGTTTGGTTAAGAGCTACACTGGATACCACCTTAGGCATAAATGTAGGGTTAGTTCTCAGAGAGACCCTGTCTGGATAAAAAATGATAAAGGGTCCCACAGCCATGAGAGCCTGTAACTCTGAAACTCGTCTTGCAGAAGTTATTGCTAGGAGCAGAGCTGTTTTCCAAGATAAGAACTTTATATCTGCAGTAGCAGCTGGCTCAAAAGGAGGTAAGGTGAGTTTTTTCCAAGACATAATTGAGGTCCCATGCAGGTATTGGCGTTCTCATTGGAGGCCTTACGTTTTTGGCTCCTCTGCTATACTGCCATAATAAAGGATGAGAAAAGAGTGGTGGCTCTGTATTGTAATGAGCCAAAATGGCAGAGGCATGGATTTTAATTGATGAAAAAGATAGGCCTTTGTCCAGCATCTCAGTTAAGTATTGCAAAATATGAGGAATATTTGGGGCAGCTGTATCATTTCCTTGAGCTTGGTTCCAAGCACAAAATGTCTTCCATTTCCCAGCATAGGATTTTTTAGTACTAGGCCTTCTAGCTTCTAAAATGACATCCATCACAGCTTTACTGAGAGGTGTGGTTTGTATGGCTACATTATCCGCCATGCTGCCAGGTTGAGGGTCCTGAGTTGGCTGTGCAGAATCTGATTGTTTTGCTGGGACAGTAGATGAGGTATTTGAGGTAAGGTCCAGGCTGGGCATTGGGACAAGTTCCTTAAGAATGGATACCAGTACTGGTGTGGCCAGTCTGGGGCAATCAGAATCATTTTTGGTTTCTCCTGCCTGAATTTTAGGAGTACCTTGGGGAGGAGAGGCAGTGGAGGAAAGGCATATACTGATAGGTTTGTCCAGTTAAAAGATAAGGCATCCACTTTCCAAGATTGTCTGTGATAAGTCCTTGTGCAGAATCTTTTTAGTTGATTGTTTTGAGGGGAGGCAAAAAGATCTATGTCTGGGCATCCCCATTTCTTTGTTATAATGCTGAAGACTTGTGGATCCAGGTGCCACTCATGGGGATCCATGAGGTTTCTGCTTAGTTCGTCTGCCAGAGTATTTTCCTTTCCTGGCAGGAATTGTGCCTGCAGATGAACTTGGTAAGTCAATGCTGTGTCCCATAAAGCCATGGCTAGTTTGCACAGGGGATAAGAATGAGTGCACCCTGCTTGTTTATGTACCACAAGACCGTGGTGCTGTCTGTCTTTATCAGTAGTTGTCCCGGATGAAGTAGGTCCTTGAAGGCTGTCAGGGCATTTTGAACAGCTAGCATCTCTTTTTGATTGATATGTAGATGCTTTTGGTTTGTGGACCACGTGCCCTGAATGCCTCTTCCTGCCATGTGTGCCCCCCAGGCATAATCTGATGCATCCGTCGTTAGGCTCTGCCTGGCTGGGGGTAGTGAGAATGGCTGTCCCTTGTTTCGGTGACAAGCCTTCACCCACCATCGAAATTCCTGTTGCAGGCAGGGAATTAGAGTAATCATTGTTTTCAGACTGGCAATGTGCCCAGACACTTTTTAGGTACCATTGAATTTTCCTCATATGCAGTCTTGCATATGGAATTAGTAAGATCCAGGATGCCATGAAGCCCAAAGCCTGCAGAATTTTTCTTGCAGATAACTGGGCCTTTGTTGCCATTTCCTTGAAATAAGTAGTCAGTTGCCTTTGTTTGTCTTGAGTGAGATACGCCATCTGGGCAGTTTTATTTAAGCTTGCACCCAGGAATATTTTCCTTGAGAGGGCACTAGTTTTGATTTATATTTGTTGACTGTATACCCTAGGCATGTTAAAAGTCTTATCACAAACGTCAGATGCTGTAGTAGTGTGTCCTTGTTCTCTGCTTGTATGAGGCAGTCATCCAAGTAAGGATATATTTGTATTCCTCTTTGCCTGCAGTAAGCAATTACTGGTGCCAGGCACTTTGTGAAGACCCTGGGCGCAGTAGATAAGCCAAAGAGCAGTGCAGAGAATTGGTAATGCTTTGAGCCAGCCTTGAATCTGAGGTATCGTCTGCATGATTGTCTGATTGGGACATGCAGGTATGCCTCTTTTAGGTCTAAAGTCATGAGCCAAGCCTTGCTGCCCAGCATGGGCAGAAGCTGCTGTAAGGTCAACATCTTGAATTTTGGTATATCCAGGAAAGTGTTTAGAATAGGTCCAGTATTGGTCTCCATGCTTTGTCCTTTCTGGGTACCAAGAACAGCCTTGAGTAAAAACCTTGTCCCTGCTATTGCTGTGGCACTTGTTGAATAGCCCTCAAGTCCATGAGAGCTGCGACTTGTTATTGAGCCTCTGCCCATTGATTTTTTGGCAGGTCTGGCCAACCGTTTGCCCTTGGCAGGGTATGGAAATGAAACTTGTAGCCTTGTGATACTATGTCTAGAACCCATTTGCCCTGGGTTATAATGTGCCAATTTTGAGAATAAAGTGCTAGTTTTCCCCCTAAGGGTGCTGCCAGAAGATAAGTGCTTGTGCAGGCAGGGGGAAGTCATTGGGACTGTTTCCTGTATGATTGTGATTTGTCCTCTCCACCTTTGGAAGTAGAAGCACTCCACTGCTTAGGCCTGTAGGATCCTTGCGGCTGTGATCTGCCTCTAGGGCGTCTGGATCTGCCCCTTTGAGGTCTGTCTGAGACTGGAAAGGACCAATTCTTTGTAGGTCAGTGTCTGCTAAATCTAGGTGGTTGAACCTGTAAGAAATCCTTGACCGTTTGCATAGATTTAGCTTTGTCCTCCATTTTCTTTAACACCTCTTCTGCCTTAACACCAAACAAAGTATCATGTTGTAAAGGAGCATCTAATAATTTTGCTTTAACATGGTCAGGCAGATTTTGTTCCTTTAACCAAGCATGCCTCCTAATGACAGAACCCGTAACAGCGGCCCTGCAGGAGGCCTCCAGAGAATCAAACCCACATTGCAAAGTATGCTTTCCAACTTGTTCAGCTGCATGCAATAAATCCTGCATTTCTTTGTTTTCTGCACATTCAGAATTTGCCATCATTTTCTGTTTAAGCAGTGTCATGATATATTGTTGGTATTTGAGCATATGAAACTGACAATTTAAGGCCCTTATAGCCAAAGTAGTAGATGTGTAAATCTTTTTTCCCCATCTATCCAGAGCCCTAGAATCCCTGTCAGAGGGGGTAGGTTTTTTTGCAGTAGAAGCCTTGACCCCTTTTAGACCCTGAGAAATAGTTCCTGGGTCTGCAGTAGGGTTTTTGAAATGGAATTTATGAGAGTCAGGGACCCTGTAGTATCTGTCCGGCTTAACAGGAGCTGGAGGTAAGGAGTCAGGGGTCAGACTAGACTCCGAGAACACATCATCTACAATGTCCAACACAGGTGGAATAGCTAGAGGCCTGTGTTGAAGAAGTAAAAGGAAGTCTCTGAGCCTTTTCTTAGATTCTGAAAAAGCTTGGCTCTCCCAGTGGAAGTGCTCCCTCATGGTATGCAAGGTTTCCCCAAAAGAGTAGTCCTCAGGAGGAGAAGCAGGAAAAATTGATTCTTCAGCATCAGAATCCTCATAGGGGGGAAGAGAATATTCCTGATCAGAAGAGGAATCAGAAGAAATGGAAACCTGATCTGAAGATTCATAGTTTGTCTCTTGCCTAGACCTCATATCAGGAGGGGGATGGGAACCCCTGATTAAGGTAATCAAGTCTTCGACCATTTTGAGCATCTGTTTTTTGGGCATGGAGGCCTGTCCTTGTGGCTGGTGAACTTGTTTCTTAGCCTTTAAAGGTGTTTTAGTCTTTGTCTTTGTAGTCAGTTTAATATAGAATTGTTTAGGTCTGAATACACCCTCAGAAGCCGATGCCTGCTCAGCGGCTCCGGACCCATCTGAGGGAATAATCTCCGAGGCTCCAATACCTTGAGTTTCCTGTGGCCTGGCTGACTCCACGTGGGTGTCGGTTGCGGCCTGCGACTCTAAAGTAGTGGGCGTCAGGGACTGTGAAAGTGCCTCACTGAGAACCGGTGAACCGGCGACTTGCTTAGGAGAAGCTTTGTCGTCGGTTTTGGACCTCAGTTGCCTGTCTTTTTCTTTTTCTTTGCGTTTTTTGTGTACTCCGGTAGTCGGGATGGCTATCTGACAACATTGTATAATTAAAATCTTCGCCCAAAATAGCTTAATGCAAAATTGTACTGATGCTTAATAGTGCGTTGGTTAAATCTAGCACAGAACCGACAACTAGCAACGTTGTGGTCAGGGCCTAGGCAAGGAATACAGTAAGAATGAAAGTCCTTATGGGGTATTTGCTTCCCACAAGGAATACAATTATTAACTTTTTCTGACATCGGTCTGAAGCAAGAAAAAAGTTTCCCCAATGGGGTACTTAGCTTTTAATGAAGACTTCGGATCTGAAACTCGAACACGAAAATCTCAGGAGTCGGCCGACCAGCACTTGCGAACTGCTTCTGCTTCAGGCACCGCACGGCAAGAAAGACTGAATAAAATGGTGTTGGCTGCATTTTTTATACCCCTAATGACCTGACGTCAGGGAAGAGGTGACAGCAACCGACACAGGACCCAAGACTTTGGAATTCAGGCTGACTGAGGGCAACCTGCCAGCAGGATAACCCAAATGTAATGACTGGAACAGTGAAGCACGAAGAACATCACCTCTGAGAAAGGCTGTTGAAGTAGATGCAGCCCTGGTGGAATGTGATCTTATCCCCTGTGGTGTATGTTTTCATGGTGCTTATAGCAGAAATGAGTGCAATGGCCTATCCATTTAGAAATGGTTTGCTTTGAAATGGCCTTCCCCTCTGCCCCTGCAGCAAAGGCAATTAGCAGCTGTTCAGTTTTCCTGAGAGACTTAGTCCTGTCCAAATAAAATCTAAGTTGTCTGGGCACGTCCAAAGAGTGCAGTATTCATTCTCCTTTGTTCTGTGGATTAGAAAATAAGGTTGGCAAATTAATGGGCTGATTAAGGGCCACACTGGATACCACCTTAGGTATAAAGGAAGGATTGTTCCTGAGGGGAAACCCTGTCTGCATGGAAGATAATGAAAGGCTCCACTGCCATGAGGGTCTGTAATTCAGACACTCTACTTGCTGAAGTGATGGCTAGAAGGAAGGCTGTTTTCCAAGAAAGGAATTTCAACTCTGCAGTTGCAGCTGGCTCAAAAGGAGGTAGGGTGAGCTTTTTCAATACAAAGTTAAGGTCCCAGGCTGGAGTAGGGGCTCTCCTGGGTGGTCTTAATTTTTTAGCCCCTCTGAGGAATTGCTTCAGCAGGGGGTGAGAGAAGTGGGGTGGCTCCGTATTACAATGTGCTGAAATGGCTGAGGCATGGATTTTAATAGAAGAGAAGGAAAGGCCCTTGTGAAGCATCTCTGTTAAGTACTGAAAAATATGCAGTAAGCTGGACACTGTTGTGCCCATCCCCTGGGTTTGGCTCCAGGAATAGTATCTTTTCTACTTTTCAGCATAGGATTTTCTAGTACTAGGCCTCCTTGCCTCCAGAATGACATCCAGCACTTGCTTACTGAGGGATGGCATTTGAGAGCTCAGGTAATTAGCCAGGCTGCAAGGTTCAGGGTTTGAAGCTGGGGGTTCAGAATCTGGCAATCCTGCTGGGACAGCAGGGAAGGGGTCTGAGGCAGGTGCCATGGTTCCAGCAGTGACATACTGCGCAAGAGAGGGTACCAGTATTGGCGTGGCCAGTCTGGTGCAATGAGTATTGTCCTTGGTTTGTCCTGTTTGATCTTTAGTAGAACTTTCGAGAGGAGAGGCAGAGGGGGAAAGGCATAAACTGAAAGGCTTTCCCAGGTGAAGGACAGGGCATCCATTTTCCAAGCTTGACTGTGGGGAGTCCTTGTGCAGAATTTGTCCAAATAGGTAGTTCTGAGGGGAGGCAAACAGGTCTATCTCTGAGATCCCCCATTTGTTTCTCAAAATGTTGAATATCTTTGGTTCCAGTTTCCAATCGTCTGGGTCCATGAGATTTCTGCTTAGGTCATCTGCCAATGAATTTAGCTTGCCTGGCAGGAATTGAGCTTGTAGATGCACTTGGTAGCTCAAGGATGTGTTCCACAGAGCCATGGCGAGTTTGCAGAGAGGGTATGAGTGGGTTCCCCCCTGCTTGTTTATGTACCACATAACAGTGGTGTTGTCTGTCTTTACCAATAATTGTCCTGGAAGAATGTAGTCCTTGAAGGCTGTCAGAGAATTCTTACAGTTAACATTTCTTTTTGATTGATATGCAGGTGCATTTGACTCAGGTTCCATTTGCCCTGAATGCACTGCCCTGCTAAGTGAGCCACCCATGCATAGTCTGATGCGTCTGTTGTTAGTGTTTGGGTGGCAGGGGGTAGAGTGAATGGCAGTTCCTTGTTGTGGTAGAAGGCCTCTGCCCACCAAAGGAACTCTGTCTTTATACAAGGAATGATAGGAATAATTGATTCCAGGTCCTGAGAATGTTGACACCACAGGCTTTTTAGATACCATTGTAGTTTCCTCATATGCAGTCTTGCATATGGAATTAGGAGGATGCAAGAGGCCATGAACCCCAGGGCTTGCAGTATTTTCCTTGCAGATAGTTGGGTCTTTGTGGCCAGTAGTTTGAAGTAGGATGTCAAATAAACTTGTTTCTCTGGCGTGTGGTAGGCCATCTGGGAAGTTGTGTTCAAGCTTGCTCCCAGGAATACAATTTGTTGGCAGGGTACTAGGTGAGATTTTTTTTCGTTTATGGTGTATCCCAGTGAGGTTAGCAGTTTCTTTACAAATGCCAGATGATTTAATTGTCTAATTCAGGCAGAAAGCCAGGACATACTATCGCCCAGGTATGTGCATGTGGCCTGCTCTGAAGCGTAGGTATTTTCTTGAAGATTCCCTTAGTGGGATGTGTAGGTAAGCTTCCTTTAAGTCCAATTTTGCCGACCAGGCATTTTTGCCTAGCATGGGAAGCAGTTGATGAAGAGTTAGCATTTTGAATTATGGGATTACCAAAAAGGTGTTTAGAATAGACAGGTCCAGGATAGGATGCCAGGAGTTGTCTTTTCTGGGTACCAGGAAAAGTCTTGAGTAAAAACCTTGTCCCCATTCCTCTACTGGGACAGGTTGAATAGCCCTGATACTTAGAAGAGAGAGAACCTGCTGTTGAGCCTCTGCCTACTAATTTGGGGGTAGGTCTGGCAAACTGTTTGGGGTTGGTAAGGTGTGGAAGTGGAATTTGTATCCTTGGGAAATTATATTTAAAAAACATTTATCTTGGGTAATGAGTTCCCAGTTTTTTGCATTCAGGGTGATCTTTCCCCCTAAAGGAGCAGTCAGTTGAGCAGGACTTTGAAGGTTTAAGGTTAAGTCACTGTGACAGTTTACAATAGGGGGGGTGTCTTACTACTTCCAACTTTGGAAGTTGGAGACCCCCACTGCTTAGGCCTGTGAGTACCTTGAGACTGTAGCCTAGGTGGTCTGCTGATCCTGGGTTTGGAATGAGAAGGCCTGGAAGAGACAGGAAAGGACCATTTCTTAGAAGGCCAATGTCTACTAAATCTGGGAGGCTGTACTTGCAGGAAATCTTTAACAGTTTGCATAGATTTAGCTTTTTCCTCCATCTTTTTAAGTACTTCTTCTGCGTTGTTGCCAAACAGGCAGTCTTGGTTTAAGGGAGCATCCAGTAATTTAGCTTTAACATGATCTGGCAAGGTTTGCTCCTTAAGCCAAGCATGCCTTCTAAGAACCCACCCAGTGACAGCAGCCCTGCAAGATGCCTCTAAGGAGTCAAAACCACATTGCAAAGTATGTTTACCAACTTTTTCAGCAGAATGCATTAAATCCTGTAATTCTTTATTTTCAGCACAGTCAGGAATCAACATCATTTTCTGTTTAAGTAATCCAGTAATATGCTGCTGATACTTTAACATATGAAACTGGCAGTTTAAGGCCCTAATGGCCAAAGCAGCAGAAGTGTATACCTTCTTATACCCCATCTGTCCAGGGCCCTGGAATCCCTATCAGAGGGGGTAGGGATTTGGCAGTAGTAGCCTTAATGCCTTTGGGTCCCTGTGAAATGGTCTCTGGGTCTGCAGTAGGATTCTTAAAGAGGAACTTGTGAGAGTCAGGTACTCTGTAATACCTGTCAGGTTTCCTAGGAGCCAGAGGTAAAGTGTCTGG
The DNA here is from genome assembly GCF_019279795.1 of Protopterus annectens. Lineage (NCBI taxonomy): Eukaryota > Metazoa > Chordata > Ceratodontiformes > Protopteridae > Protopterus > Protopterus annectens. The sequence continues at coordinate 1,974,222,867 of NC_056729.1, read as the reverse complement.
GGCCAGGCTAGATTCCAAAAGGGCATCATCTACAATGTCCAGTACAGGAGGGATAGCTAAAGGTCTGTGTTGAGGTAGGAGTAAGAATTCCTTAAGCCTCATTTTGGAGTCAGAGTAATCATTGCTTTCCCAGCAGAAATGCTCCCTAAGAGAGTGCAAAGTTTCACCAAAAGAAAAATCTGCAGGAGAAGCAGAGGGTATGCAGTCCTCTGCGTCAGAATCCTCATAGGTAGATAAGGGCAAATCCTGGTCATCAGAAGAAACAGAAATTTCAGGATCCTGATTAGAAGAATCAGAAGGAAAATCAGTTTTAGGTCTCTTAAAGGGAGAAGGCTGGCTTCCCCTAATTAGAATAATAAGGTCTTCAGTCATTCTTATCATTTGTTTTTTAGGCATATGGGCCTGACCATTGGATGTCGGTTTTCTAGGTGTGGATTGCGTTTTAGGCCTTGAAGAAGAAGATGGCATTGGTTTGATATGCAAGTCAGTAGGCCTGAATACACCCTCAGAACTGGCTTCGGACCCATCCAAGGTAGATACATCCGCAGGTTCCATAGTCAAAGAATCATCCCGCGGCATACCAAACTCCGAATGGGTCTCAGTAGAGGCCTGCGAATCTGAAGTAGTGGGTATCAGGGGCTGCGAAAGTGCCTCACTGAGTACCGGTGAACTGGCGACTAGCTTAACGGAACCATCGTCGACAGCTTTGGACCTATGCGGTCTGTCTCTGTCTTTATCTTTACATTTTTTCGGAATGTCAGTAGTCAGATGGCTTACCAAAGCCATTTCTGGATAATTAAACCGAGTACCAAAATAGTTTGATGCAAAAATGAACCGACGACGAATAGTTTGGGGATTGAATAAGGCAAAAAAATGGCAGCGAGGGACGTCATGGTCTGGGCCTAAGCAAGGAATGCAGTACGAATTAAAATCTTTATGAGGTATTTGCTTTCCACAGGTAATATAGTTGTTAACTCTTACTGACATCAGTTTAGAGCAAGAAATAGGATCCCCAATGGGGTACTTAGCTTTTTTGAAGACTTTGGTTCTGAAACTCGAAAACAAAAATTTCAAGAGTCGGCTGACCGGCACTTGCAAACTGCTTCTGCTTCGGGCACCGCACGGCAAGAAAGACTGATGTAATGGTGTCGGCTGCATGCTTTATACCCCTGACTACCTGACATCATGGAAGAAGAGACAGCATCCAACGTAGGACGCAAGACTTAATAGGACCCAAGACTTAATCAGGCCAGCTGCAAACAGATGACCCAAATGTAATGACTGCAACAGTGAAACACGAAGAACATCCAGGACTGCAACAGTGAATACACTCAGACATCTACATTTATGGTAAGTGTACACAACTGTACTATATTCATCATGTTTCACTGTTGCAGTCCTAACAAATGGGTTGATTACCAAAGCCCAGAGAAAAAAGTGGGGAGGAACCAACAGCATCAAGGGATGGAGATAATGCCCTGCAACACCGCAGTGGCAAACCCTGCCTTGCTCTGGAAAACAGAGGCAAAGTATAATCCTTTGTGAAAGTGTGAACAGAAGACCATATGGCAGTCTCCAAAATGTCTTTAGTAGGGACACCCCTTAGAAAGGTTGCAGAAGTGGAAGCCGCTGTAGTAGAGTGGGTCCTAACCCCTTGAGGTGGAGCTTTGCCATGAAAGGAATAACAAAAAGTAATGCAATGTGCAATCCATTTAGAAATGGTTTGCTTAGAAATAGCCTTGCCCTGGGCTCCAGGGGCAAAACTGACCAATAACTGTGCTGATTTCCGAAGGTCCTTAATCCTGTCCAGGTAAAACCTGAGCTGTCTGTGCACATCAAGAGAATGTAGGATCCTTTCACCTCTATTGCGAGTATTAGGAAAGAAGGTAGGAAGGTGTATGGACTGATTAAGAGTCAGGTTGGAAACCACCTTAGGCATAAAGGAGGGATTAGTCCTTAGAGAGACTCTATCTGCATGGAAAATAAGAAAAGGCTCCACTGCCATCAAAGCTTGCAGCTCCGAAACCCTCCTTGCTGAAGTTATAGCCAAGAGGAAGGTGATCTTCCAAGAGAGAAACTTTAAATTTGTAGAGGCAGCTGGCTCAAAAGGAGTAAGAGTGAGTTTCTCCAGAACAACATTAAGATCCCAGGCTGGAGTAGGTGCTCTTTTGGGAGGTTTTAAATTGCAAGCACCTCTGAGAAACATTTTCATCAGGGGATGAGAGAAAATGGGCTGTTCAAGAAAACAATGAGCAGAGATGGCAGAAGCACGGATCTTGATAGAGGAAAAAAAAAGACCACCCTGAAGCAAATCAGCCAGGTATACCAGGATCAGAGGAAGGGTAGGTTGAGAAGCAGACTCCCCTCTAGCCTGCATCCAGTGAGAGAACCTTTCCCATTTCCAACAGCCTCCCTTAACACATCAACCACCTGTTGGGAAAGGGAAGGAGTCAAACAATAAGCCATGCTGCGAAATGGAAAGATTGAAGATGAGGATGTAGAATGTTTCCCCTTTCCTGAACCAAAAGATCTGGCTTCAGAGGAAGATGCCAAGGAGGAAGATGAGAGAGACTATGAAACAGCGGATACCAATGCTGTCTGGGCCAGTCCGGAGCTATGAGAATACTCCTTGGATGTTCGTCCCTGATCTTCACTAATACTCTGGGAAGAAGAGGAAGAGGAGGGAAGGCATACACTGATAGCAATGTCCAAGGGAAGGACAGAGCATCCACTTTCCAGGCTCTGCTGTACTGCTGTCTGGTGCAAAAGAGAGGTAGCAGATGGTTGTCTGGTGAGAAGAAAAGGTCCACCTGAGGAGTGCCCCAACATTGAATCAATATCTTCTTTCGGCTGTTCCTGTTAGGGGTCACCACAGCAGATCATCTGTTTCCATTTCTTCCTATCCTCTGCATCATGCTCTTTCACACCAACCGCCTGCATGTCCTCTCTCACCACATCCATAAACCTTATCTTAGGCCTTCCTCTTTTCCTCTTACCTGGCAGCTCCATCCTTAGCATCCTTTTCCCAATATACTCTGCATCCCTCCTCAGCACATGTCCAAACCAACGTAATCTTGCCTCTCTTGCTTTGTCTCCAAACTGTCCAACCTGAGCTGACCCTCTAATATACTGATTCCTAATCCTGTCCATCCTAGTCATACCCAGTGCAAATCTTAACATCTTTAACTCTGCCACATCCAGCTCTGACTCCTGCCTTTTCGTCATTGCCACCGTCTCCAACCCATATAACATAGCTGGTCTCACTACCCTCTTGTAGACCTTCCCTTTCACTCTTACTGGTACCCATCTGTCACAAATCACTCCTGACACTCTTCTCCACCCATTCCACCCTGCCTGTACTCTCTTCTTCACCTCTCTTCCACACTCATCATTATCACCATTACTCGGAACTGTTGATCCCAAGTACTTAAACTCATCTGCCTTTACCAACTCTACTCTCTGCATCCTCACCATTCCTCTACCCTCCCTCTCATTTACACACACATATTCTGTTTTAGCCCTGCTGACCTTCATTCCTCTCCTCTCTAAAGCATATCTTCACCTCTCCAGGGTCTCCTCAACCTGGTCCCTACTCTCACTAAATATCACAATGTCATCTGCAAACATCATAGTCCACGGGGCCTCCTGTCTGATCTCATCTGTCAACCTGTCCATCACCAATGCAAATAAGAAACGGCTCAGAGCTGATCCTTGATGTAATCCCACCTCCACCTTAAACGTATCTGTCACTCCCACCGCAGTCCTCACCAATGTCACACTACCCTCGTACATATCCTGTACCACTCTTACATACTTCTCTGCCACTTCCGACTTCCTCATACAATACCACAACTCCTCTCTAGGCATCCTATCATATGCTTTCTCTAAGTCCACAAAGACACAGTGCAACTCCTTCTGACCTCTGTATTTCTCCAACAACACTCTCAGAGCAAATATTGTATCTGTAGTGCTCTTTCCTGGCATGAAACCATACTGCTGATCACTAATCATCACCTCCCTTCTTAACCTAGCTTCCACTACTCTTTCCCATAACTTCATGCTGTGACTGATCAATTTTATCCCTCTGTAGTTGCTGCAGCTCTGCACATCACCCTTATTCTTAAAGACAGGTACCAAAACACTTTTTCTCCACTCCTCAGGCATCCTCTGACTTTCCAAAATTTCATTAAACAATCTGGTTAAAAATTCCACTGCCATTTCTCCTAAGCACCTCCATGCTTCCACTGGTATGTCATCTGGGCCAACAGCCTTTCCATTCTTCATCCTCTTCATAGCTGTCCTTACTTCCTCCTTGCTAATCTATTTCACTTCCTGATTCACTATCCCCACATCATCCAACCTTCTCTCTCTCTCATTCTCTTCATTCATCAGCCCTTCAAATTAATCTTTCCATCTACTCAACACACTCTCCTCACTTGTGAGTACATTTCCCTCACTGTCCTTTATCAAACTTACCTGCTGCACATCTTTCCCAGCTCTGTCCCTCTGTCTAGCCAATTGGTACAGGTCTTTTTCTCCCTCTTTAGTGTCCAATCTCTCATAAAACTCTCCATATGCCTTATCCTTAGCCTTTGCCACCCCTCTCTTTGCCATGCACCTCACTTCCTTATACTCATGTCTACTTTCTTCATCTCTTTGACAATCCCACTTCTTCTTCGTCAGCCTTTTCCTCTGTATACCCTCCTGTACTTCCTCATTCCACCACCAGATCTCCTTGTCCTCCTTCCTCTGTCCAGATGTCACACCAAGCACCTTTCTAGCAGTCACCCTTACTAGCTCTGCTGTAGTTACCAAGCTATTCGGTAACTCTTCACTGCCTCCCAGTGCCTGTCTTAACTCTTCCCTGAACTCCACCTCACAATCACCCTTTTTTAACTTCCACCATTTAATCCTTGGCACTGCTTTCACACTCCTCCTCTTCTTCTTGATCACCAATGTCATCCTACAGACCACCATTCTATGCTGCTTAACTACACTTTCCCCTGTCACCACTTTACAGTCTCCAACATTAAATGATGCTGTAAAAGACTGCTCTGTTCAGCTGCCACTTGTGAGGATCCTGGGTTTGCCTGCTCAACTGGTCTGCCAAAACATTGAGTCTTCCTGGAAGAAACTGAGCTAGGAGATGCAGGTCCAGGGACGCTGCCATAGACCAAAGATTCATGCTTTGCCTGCACAGGGGGTAAGAGGGAGTCCCTCCCTGCTTGTTGAGGTACCACATGACCGCGGTGTTGTCTGTCCAGACAAGCAGGGTCCCTGGAGAAAGAAGATGCTTGAAAGCTACTAAGGCTTGCTGAACTGCAATCAACTCCTTTAGATTTATATGCAGGTGCATCTGCTGGGCGTTCCAACGTTCCTGTATGCATCTGCCATCCAGGTGTGCTCCCCAGGTGTAGTCCGATGCATCTGTAGTCAGAACTTGAGTGGCAAGAGGTGTCCGAAAAGGCATGCCTTTGTTTTGAAGACAGGCTGTTGCCCACCATAGAAACTCCGCCTGCAGAGATGGAAGCAGAGGAATCATATCCAGGTCCTCTGTGTGTTGACACCAAATGTTCTTGAGGTACCATTGCAATTTCCACATATGCAGTCTTGCATATGGAATCATGGGAATACAAGATGCCATAAATCCCAGAGCTTGCAGGTATTTCCTTGTAGGGAGCTGGGACAGGCTTGCCAAGTCCTTGAAGTAAACTGAAAAAGTTGTCTGTTTCTCCTGGGTGAGATATATCATCTGGGCGGCTGTGTTCAGACTCGCTCCCAGGAATGTTATCTCCTTGGATGGTACCATTTTTGATTTTTCCACATTGAGAGTGTAACCCAGGGAAGAGAGAAGAGTCTTTATGAATTCCAGATCCTTTAATAGCTGTTCCGGATAACTTGCTTGAATCCGACAGTCATTCAAGTATGGATAAATCTGAATTTTTTTCTGCCTGCAAAAAGCAATGACTGGGGCAAACTGCTTCTGCTTCGGGCAACGCACGGCAAGAAAGACTGATGTAATGACGTCGGCTGCATGTTTTATACCCCTGACGACCTGACGTCATGGAAGAAGGAAAGTACAGTTTTGTACCTACCATAAATGTAGATGTTCGAGTGTATACCCTGCTGCAGTCATCACACCTGGGTCATCCCACCGCCAGGCGGCCCCGCAGTCAGCCCGAATCCCAAAGTCCTGGTCCAGCAGGGTGAACGGAGTGGGTAGACCCAAGGAAAGAAAGTCAGCAGGACAGACAGTGTTAAAAACTATCTGTAAGGTGAAGGTAAGTACAGAGGGTGGTAATCAGGCTGGTTAGATGTGTGCTTAGGAGACTGTGTTGGAGGGAAATAGGATGAAAGTCAGAGGTAGGTAGGACTAATTAACAAGCAGTTTGAGAAAAAAAAAAGAAACCAGATATTAGTTATGGTGAGAGATTTTGGTGAAGAGAGGTTATAGGTGGGTAAAGACTGCTATCTATTGGCCAAAATAAAATACGTGGGGTATTTCAAAATCCAAAATTCAAAAGAGGATTTAATTAAGCCTCTCAAAATCAACTTATTTTTACGCTCTTGTAAAACCCTAGAGCTAAAAGAATGACATATAGAACATATCTCCTGCAGATGGATAGCTCCTAAACAATAAACGCAGACTGCATGTCCATCCGTTATGGACATTTTTTGAAACCAGATGATTTCACCACTTTTTGCTTTGATATTATGGTAATAATGCTTTTACACACACACACACACACACACACACACACACACACACACACACACACACACACACACACACACACACACTCTAACTTAAAAGTGAGCCAACTGAAAGGAAGGCTTTCTAGCTTAAATAAGCCTTAAAGCAAAATCAAAAGGTCTCACACACACATACATACACACACACACACCACTTCAAGTAATGTTAAAATTATTGGTAAAGTGAAGCTGGATATCAGAAATCAAATTAAAAAAAAAATATATATATATATATATATATATATATATATATATATATATATATATATATATATACACACACACATACACTAAACTACAAGCTAATACACAGCTCTATACTAAACACACTGCAAGCCAATAAACATGGAGTAGGGATATGAAGGTTAAGTATAAACGACCCTCAAAAAACACATGAAAGAATGCAATTTCTAGAAATATATATTTAAAGATTCGGCTTATCTATCAAAATAAAGGCCTAAACATGGCAGCCTGAAGAAAACACACTCTATATAATAACTATCAACTATTATAATATCTAAACACACTAAGCACACTAACTAGGAAAACCAGAAAATTTAGCTAACTATAACAAGTTTGAAAGAAGAAAAAACTATTTTATGCTCAGCCCGAGCTAGTCATAGATCCGATCTGTTTCAGCGGCAAACAAGATCTGAGGAAAGCATGGCAGCATCATGGGATAGGGATGGAGCCACAAGCTAGTTTCAGATCTTGAGCTTTAGTAAGTGGCTGAGTTAGAACCAAGGATCGGTTCCAAACCCATCAATATAGAATGAAGCGAGACAGGACAACTTCTCATGAGGTTTTCTAGTTCAGAGCCTTTCTTAACTTTGTCTCAAGTCCTTGTAACTGTTACTTCAGTCCATTTCATATCCATTATATTAGCACTTTTTACTGCTTCTTTTAACTCCTTTATCCATTCAGCATCTTTATTATGCACATCATGATCATCATAAGTACTTCCCAAAATATACTGATTTTTATGAGTTGTCAGTTTATTGCTCATTCTGTACTTTTCTTTTATATTTTCTATATAAATTACAAGCTTTCTGCCTGTCTTGATATTTTTAGTTTATTATTGGAAATTGTTGGACATAAAGCATACCCTGTCTACATGTTATGTGCTACTTTTATTAAGAGGCCATCATACATCTTTCTTGTAATTTGTGATAACCTATTCATATTCTTTTTTCTATATTCTTCTAATAATGTGACTTCTTGTCTTAGTTGCTTTACAGTTCTTTCTATTTGATGCTCCTATAGTGGCATTCTGTTTGTTTCTCCCTTTCCCTTTTTAATCTGAATTTTTTTGGAATACTTTACCTGCTATTAGTTTAAGGACACAGTAGTATATTCTGTTTATTTCCATAACATTAAATTAATCTCTCTTAGTTATTCTAATTGCTGTGCTACCCTGTTTTAAAAGTCTTCCAACACTTTGGTCTTATTCACTTTCTGAAGTCTCTTTCAGACATATTTTAATATGACTGTCCATTTCTTATAGGTTCATAGGTGTTTACAAAGCTAACGACCACAAGGGTCATTTAAAGCCTAGCCATGCACCCCAAATCTCTGACAAGTTCTGATACCCTTGATAAGTGTAAGCATGGGCCTGGGAGATGAAACCTTTACAGGCTACCTCTGTCCATTAGAGACATAGTTGCCAAAGCAGGGATGAATTTCTGGTTCCCATCCAATTGTTCAAGTTCCACTTGAATTGAGTTAGGGAGGAAGTCTGTTTCACATGGATGGGGAGCCTGTTCCATAGATGGGGTGGTCTCTGGGATACATACCTCTCTCTCCAGCAGATCTTATTTATATCACAGGCAAGGTTTAAATCTTTAGAACGGACAATTCTGGTGCTGTTTGTTTTGTGGATATGCTTGATGTCCATCAAAGTGGGGTCTAACAATGCCCTGTATCCCAGGCATAGATCTCCTCAACAGCCTGTAGGAGACAGAATACAGGGATAGGGCCTTGAGGTGGTCTGAACAGGACATATTTTTTATGTCCTGTATTCTTTGAGTGAGGAACCTCTGTGGACGTTCCAACTGTAGGATATGCCTTGTTAGGTACATACCAAAGGGGGCATTGTACTCAATGATAGGTCTGATGAATGCCAAGTATAGCGGAACAATGACTTCCTTGGACTTAGATGCCATACCTTTGTTTATATGTTGCGCAAAGTACAGTTGTGTATACTTACCATAAATGTAGATGTTCGAGTGTATTCACTGTTGCAGTCCTAACAAATGGGTTGTCCGGCTCCCGGTAGCCAACAGTCGGCCAGAATACCAAAGATAAGTAAAAATGACATTGGTTGCCATCGGTTGTAAAGGATATCAGAGCATCTGATACAAAAGGAGGCAGCCGACGTCACTTCCTCAGTCTTTCTTGCCATAACAGTCAGGAGCCCCCAGAAAATAAGGCTTAAACCAAAAACCAATTTGACAAATAAATTAAGCCTGCACCTCAGGAAAAGAGAATAGTTGAGGACCACAAAATGGGTGAAGGAAGGAAGGAAAAGTACAGTTGTGTACACTTACCATAAATGTAGATGTTCGAGTGTATTCACTGTTGCAGTCATTACATTTGGGTTATCCTGCTGGCAGGTTGCCCTCAGTCGGCCTGAATTCCAAAGTCTTGGGTCCTGCGTCGGTTGCTGTCGCCTCTTCCCTGACGTCAGGTCGTCAGGGGTATAAAAGATGCAGCCGATGCCATTGTATTCAGTTTTTCTTGCCCCAGATGTCAGGTGCCCCTAAAAGTGTAGGCTAAAATTATGTAAATAAAACATACATGCACCAAAATAAGCTTTACCTTCATCTATAAGAAAATACACCACCTAGATTGTATAGATTAGAGAAGTAAATATAACTTCCAGCAAAAATAAGGGGGATGGCGGGTGGGTAACCTGGACTGCAACAGTGAATACACTCGAACATCTACATTTATGGTAAGTGTACACAACTGTGGTATGTTTTTCGTGTTTCACTGTTGCAGTCATTACATTTGGGTTGAGTCCCAAAGCTATGGTTGGGGGACTGGAGCTAAACAGCATTAGGAGCGGCTATGAGGCCCTGCAGAACTGCAGTGGCAAAGCCTACCCTGGATTTAGAGTAAAGAGGCAGATTGTAATGTTTTGTAAAGGTATGCACTGAACTCCAAGTAGCAGCCTCTAAAATGTCTTTGGTTGGCAGTCCCCTGAGAAAGGCTGCAGAAGTGGCTGCAGCTCTGGTTGAATCTGGCCTAATGCCCTTAGGCACTGGTTTGCCATGCTGTGACTAGCAGAAATGAATGCTGTGACCTATCCACTTTGAAATAGTCTGCTTGGAGATAGCATTTCCTTGTGATGCTGTGGCATATGCCACTAGTAATTGTTCTGTCTTTCTGAAAATTTTAGTTTTGTCCAAGTAGAATCTAAGTTGCCTGTGTACGTCCAAAGAATGGAGAATTTTCTCCCCGTTGTTCTGTGGATTTGGATAAAAAGTTGGCAAATGAACTGTTTGGTTAAGGGCTACACTGGATACCACCTTAGGCATAAATGTAGGGTTAGCTCTCAGAGAGAACCTGTCTGGATAAAAAATGATAAAGGGTTCCACAGCCATGAGAGCCTGTGGCTCTGAAACTCGTCTTGCAGAAGTTATTGCTAGGAGCAGAGCTGTCTTCCAAGATAAGAACTTTATATCTGCAGTAGCAGCTGGCTCAAAAGGAGGTAAGGTGAGTTTTTCCAAGACATAATTGAGGTCCCATGCAGGTATTGGCGTTCTCCTTGGAGGCCTTATGTTTTTGGTTCCTTTGAGGTACTGCCTTAATAAAGGATGAGAAAAGAGTGGTGGCTCTGTATTGTAATGAGCCAAAATGGCAGAGGCATGTATTTTAATTGATGGAAAAGATAGGCCTCTGTCCAGCATCTCAGTTAAATATTGCAAAATCTGAGGAATATTTGGGACAGCTGTATCAGTTTCTTGAGCTTGGTTCCAAGCGCAAAATCTCTTCCACTTCCCAGCATAGGATTTTCTAGTACTAGGCCTTCTGGCTTCTAAAATGACATCCATCACAGCTTTACTGAGAGGTGTGGTTTGTATGGCTACATTATCCACCATGCTGCCAGGTTGAGGGTCCTGAGTTGGCTGTGCAGAATCTGATTGTTTTGCTGGGACAGTAGATGAGGTATTTGAGGTAAGGTCCAGGCTGGGCAGTGGGACAAGTTCCTTAAGATCGGATACCAGTACTGGCGTGGCCAGTCTGGGGCAATCAGAATCATTTTTGGTTTCTCCTGCCTGAACTTTAGGAGTACCTTGGGGAGGAGAGGCAGTGGAGGAAAGGCATATACTGATAGGTTTGTCCAGTTGAAAGATAAGGCGTCCACTTTCCAAGCTTGTCTGTGATAAGTCCTTGTCCAGAATCTTTTTAGTTGATTGTTCTGAGGGGAGGCAAAAAGATCTATGTCCGGGCGTCCCCATTTCTTTGTTATCATGCTGAAGACTTGTGGATCCAGCTGCCACTCGTGGGGATCCATGAGGTTTCTGCTTAGTTTGTCTGCCAGAGTATTTTCCTTTCCTAGCAGGAATTGTGCCTGCAGATGAACTTGGTAAGTCAATTCTGTGTCCCATAAAGCCATGGCTAGTTTGCACAGGGGATAAGAATGAGTGCCCCCTTGATTGTTTATGTACCACAAGACAGTGGTGCTGTCTGTCTTTATCAGTAGTTGTCCCAGATGAAGTAGGTCCTTGAAGGCTGTCAGGGCATTTTGAACAGCTAGCAACTCTCATCATTGATAGGTAGATGCTTTTGGTTTGTGGACCAGGTGCCCTGAATGCCTCTTCCTGCCATGTGTGCCTTCCAGGCATAATCTGATGCATCCGTTGTTAGGCTCTGCCTGGCTGGGGGTAGTGAGAATGGCTGTCCCTTGTTTTGGTGACAAGCCTTTGCCCACCATCGAAATTCCTGTTGCAGGCAGGGAATTAGAGTAATCATTGTTTTCAGACTGGCAATGTGTCCAGACACTTTTTAGGTACCATTGAATTTTCCTCATATGCAGTCTTGCATATGGAATTAGTAAGATGCAGGATGCCATGAAGCCCAAAGCCTGCAGAATTTTTCCTGCAGATAACTGGGCCTTTGTTGCCATTTCCTTGAAATAAGTAGTCAGTTGCCTTCGTTTGTCTTGAGTGAGATAAGCCATCTGGGCAGTTTTATTTAAGCTTGCACCCAGGAATATTATCTCTTGAGAGGGCACTAGTTTTGATTTCTTTTTGTTGACTGTGTACCCTAGGCATGTTAAAAGTCTTATCACAAATGTCAGATGCTGTAGTAGAGTGTCCTTGTTCTCTGCTTGTATAAGGCAGTCATCCAAGTAAGGATATATTTGTATTCCTCTTTGTCTGCAGTAAGCAATTACTGGTGCCAGGCACTTTGTGAAGACCCTGGGCACAGTAGATAAGCCAAAGGGCAGTGCAGAGAATTGGTAATGCTTTGAGCCAGCCTTGAATCTGAGGTATCTTCTGCATGATTGTCTGATTGGGACATGCAGGTATGCCTCTTTTAGGTCTAAAGTCACGAGCCAAGCCTTGCTGCCCAGCATGGGCAGAAGCTGCTGTAAGGTCAACATCTTAAATTTTGGTATATCCAGGAAAGTGTTTAGAATAGACAGGTCCAGTATTGGTCTCCATGCTTTGTCCTTTCTGGGTACCAAGAACAGCCTTGAATAAAAACCTTGGCCCTGCTCTTGCTGTGGAACTTGTTGAATAGCCCTCATGTCCATGAGAGCTGCAACTTGTTTTTGAGCCTCTGCCCATTGATTTTTTGGCAGGTCTGGCCAACCGTTTGCCCTTGGCAGGGTATGGAAATGAAACTTGTAGCCTTGTGACACTATGTCTAGAACCCATTTGTCCTGGGTTATAATGTGCCAATTTTGAGAATAAAGTGCTAGTTTTCCTCCTAAGGGTGCTTCCAGGAGATAAGTGCTTGGTGCAGGCAGGGGGAAGTCATTGGGACGGTTTCCTGTATGATTGTGATTTGTCCTCTCCACCTTTGGAAGTAGAAGCACTCCACTGCTTAGACCTGTAGGATCCTTGTGGCTGTGATCTGCCTCTAGGGCATCTGGATTTGCCCCTTTGAGGTCTGTCTGAGACTGGAAAGGACCAATTCTTTGTAGGTCAGTGTCTGCTAAATCTAGGTGTCTGAACCTGTAAGAAATCCTTGACCGTTTGCATAGATTTAGCTTTGTCCTCCATTTTCTTTAACACCTCTTCTGCCTTAACACCAAACAAAGTATCATGTTGTAAAGGAGCATCTAATAATTTTGCTTTAATATGGTCAGGCAGATTTTGTTCCTTTAACCAAGCATGCCTCCTAATGACAGAACCTGTAACAGCGGCCCTGCAGGAGGCCTTCAGAGAATCAAACCCACATTGCAAAGTATGCTTTCCAACTTGTTCAGCTGCATGCAATAAATCCTGCATGTCTTTGTTTTCTGCACATTCAGAATTTGCCATCATTTTCTGTTTAAGCAGTGTCATGATATATTGCTGGTATTTGAGCATATGAAACTGACAATTTAAGGCCCTTATAGCCAAAGTAGTAGATGTGTAAATCTTTTTTCCCCATCTATCCAGAGCCCTAGAATCCCTGTCAGAGAGGGTAGGGTTTTTTGCAGTAGAAGCCTTGACCCCTTTTGGACCCTGAGAAATATTTCCTGGGTCTGCAGTAGGGTTTTTGAAAAGGAATTTATGAGAGTCAGGGACCCTGTAGTATCTGTCCGGCTTAACAGGAACTGGTGGTAAGGAGTCAGGGGTCAGACTAGACTCCGAGAACACATCATCTACAATGTTCAACACAGGTGGAATAGCTAGAGGCCTGTGTTGAAGAAGTAAAAGGAAGTCTCTGAACCTTTTCTTAGATTTTGAAAAAGCTTGACTCTCCCAGTGGAAGTGTTCCCTCATGGTATGCAAGGTTTCCCCAAAAGAGTAGTCTTCAGGAGGAGAAGCTGAAAAAATTGATTCTTCAGCATCAGAATCCTCATGGGGGGAAGAGAATATTCCTGATCAGAAGAAATGGAAACCTGATCTGAAGATTCATAGTCTGTCTCTTGCCTAGGCCTCTTATCAGGAGGGGGATGGGAACCCCTGATTAAGGTAATCAAGTCTTCGGCCATTTTGAGCATCTGTTTTTTTGGGCATGGAGGCCTGTCCTTGTGGCTGGTGAACTTGTTTCTTAGCCTTTGTCTTTGTAGTCGGTTTAATATAGAATTGTTTAGGTCTGAATACACTCTCAGAAGCCGATGCCTGCTCAGCGGCTCCAGACCCATCTGAGAGAATAATTTCCGAGGCTCCAATACCTTGAGTTTCCTGTGGCCTGGCTGACTCCACGTGGGCATCGGTTGCGGTCTGCGACTCTAAAGTAGTGGGCGTCAGGGGCTGCAAAAGCGCCTCACTGAGAACCGGTAAACTGGTGACTTGCTTAGAAGAAGCTTCGTCGTTGGTTTTGGACCTCGGTAGCCTGTCTTTTTCTTTGCGTTTTTTGTGTACTCCGGTAGTCGGATGGCTATCCGACGACATTGTATAATTAAATCTTCGCCCAAAATAGCTTAATGCAAAATTGTACCAATGCTTAATAGTGTGTTGGTTAAATCTAGCACAGAACCAACAACTAGCAACATCATGGTCAGGGCCTAGGCAAGGAATACAGTAAGAATGAAAGTCCTTATGAGGTATTTGCTTCCCACAAGAAATACAATTATTAACTTTTTCTGACATCGGTCTGAAGCAAGAAAAAAGTTTCCCCAACGGGGTACTTAGCTTTTTATGAAGACTTCAGATCTGAAACTCGAACAAGAAAATCTCAGGAGTCGGCCGACCGGCACTTGTGAACTGCTTCTGCTTCAGGCACCACGCGGCAAGAAAGACTGAATAAAATGGCATCGGCTGCATCTTTTATACCCCTGACAACCTGACGTCAGGGAGGAGGCGACAGCAACCGACGCAGGACCCAAGACTTTGGAATTCAGGCCGATTGAGGGCAACCTGCCAGCAGGATAACCCAAATGTAATGACTGAAACAGTGAAACACGAAGAACATCACTTCTGAGAAAGGCTGTTGAAGTAGATGCAGCCCTGGTGGAATGTGATCTTATCCCCTGTGGTGTATGTTTTCATGGTGCTTATAGCAGAAATGAATGCAATGGCCTATCCATTTAGAAATGGTTTGCTTTGAAATGGCCTTCCCCTCTGCCCCTGCAGCAAAGGCAATTAGCAGCTGTTCTGTTTTCCTGAGAGACTTAGTCCTGTCCAAATAAAATCTAAGTTGTCTGTGCACTTCCAAAGAGTGCAGTATTAATTCTCCTTTGTTCTGTGGATTAGAAAAGAAGGTTGGCAAATGAATGGACTGATTAAGGGCCACACTGGATACCACCTTGGGTATAAAGGAAGGATTGGTCCTGAGGGAAACCCTGTCTGCATGGAAGATAATGAAGGGCTCCACTGCCATGAGGGTCTGTAATTCAGACACTCTACTTGCTGAAGTGATGGCTAGAAGGAAGGCTGTTTTCCAAGAAAGGAATTTCAACTCTGCAGTTGCAGCTGGCTCAAAAGGAGGTAGAGTGAGCTTTTCCAATACAAAGTTAAGGTCCCAGGCTGGAGTAGGGGCTCTCCTGGGTGGTCTTAAATTTTTAGCCACTCTGAGGAATTGCTTCAGCAGGGGGTGAGAGAAGAAGGGTAGCTCAATATTATAATGTGCTGAAATGGCTGAGGCGTGGATTTTAATAGAAGAGAAGGAAAGGCCCTTGTGAAGCATCTCTGTTAAGTATTGAAGAATATGCAGTAAGCTGGACACTGTTGTGCCCATCCCCTGAGTTTGGCTCCAGGAATAGTATCTTTTACACTTTTCAGCATAGGATTTTCTAGTACTAGGCCTCCTTGCCTCCAGAATGACATCCAGCACTTGCTTACTGAGGGACGGTATTTGAGAGCTCAGGTAATTAGCCAGGTTGCAAAGTTCAGGGTTTGAAGCTGGGGGTTCAGAATCTGGCCATCCTGCTGGGACAGCAGGGAAGGGGTCTGAGGCAGGTGCCATGGTTCCAGCAGTGACATAATGCGCAAGAGGGGGGTACCAGTGTTGGCGTGGCCAGTCTGGTGCAATGAGTATTGTCCTTGGTTTGTCCTGTTTGATCTTTAGTAGAACTTTCGAGAGGAGAGGCAAAGGGGGAAAGGCATAAACTGAAAGGCTTTCCCAGGTGAAGAACAAGGCATCCACTTTCCAAGCTTGACTGTGGGGAGTCCTTGTGCAGAATTTGTCCAATTGGTAGTTCTGAGGGGAGGCAAACAGGTCTATCTCTGAAATCCCCCATTTGTTTCTCAAAATGTTGAATATCTTTGGTTCCAGTTTCCAATCGTCTGGGCCCATGAGATTTCTGCTTAGGTCATCTGCCAGTGAATTAGCTTGCCTGGCAGGAATTGAGCTTTTAGATGCACTTGGTAGCTCAAGGATGTGTTCCACAGAGCCATGGCGAGTCTGCAAAGAGAGTATGAGTGGGTTCCCCCCTGCTTGTTTATGTACCACATAACAGTGGTGTTGTCTGTCTTTACCAATAATTGTCCTGGAAGAATGTAGTCCTTGAAAGCTGTCAAGAATTCTTACAGTTAACATTTCTTTTTGATTGATATGCAGGTGCATTTGACTCGGGTTCCATTTACCCTGAATGCACTGCCCTGACAAGTGAGCACCCCATGCATAGTCTGATGCGTATGTTGTTAGTGTTTGGGTGGCAGGGGGTAGAGTGAATGGCAGTTCCTTGTTGTGGTAGAAGGCCTCTGCCCACCAAAGGAACTCTGTCTTTATACAGGAAATGATAGGAATCATTGATTCCAGGTCCTGAGAATGTTGACACCACAGGCTTTTTAGATACCATTGTAGTTTCCTCATATGCAGTCTTGCATATGGAATTAGTAGGATGCAAGAGGCCATGAACCCCAGGGCTTGCAGTATTTTCCTTGCAGATAGCTGGGTCTTTGTGGCCAGTAGTTTGAAGTAGGCTGTCAAATAAACTTGTTTCTCTGGCATGAGGTAGGCCATCTGGGAAGTTGTGTTCAAGCTTGCTCCCAGGAATACAATTTGTTGGCAGGGTACTAGGTGAGATTTTTTTTCGTTTATGGTGTACCCGAGTGAGGTTAGCAGTTTCTTTACAAATGCCAGATGATTTAATAGTATGCCCTGGCGTTCTGCCTGAATTAGACAATCGTCCAGGTATGGGTATATTTGAATATTTCTTTGCCTGCAGAATGCAATGACTGGAGCTAGGCACTTTGTGAATACCCTGGGCACAGTAGACAAGCCAAAGGGCATTGCAGAGAACTGATAGTGCATGTGGCCTGCTCTGAAGCGTAGGTATTTTCTGCAAGATTCCCTTATTGGGATGTGTAGGTAAGCTTCCTTTAAGTCCAATGTTGCCGACCAGGCATTTTTGCCTAGCATGGGAAGCAGTTGATGAAGAGTTAGCATTTTGAATTTTGGGATTACCAAAAAGGTGTTTAGAATAGACAGGTCCAGGATAGGATGCCAGGAGTTGTCTTTTCTGGCTACCAGGAAAAGTCTTGAGTAAAAACCTTGTCCCCATTCCTCTGCTGGGACAGGTTGAATAGCCCTGATACTTAGAAGAGAGAGAACCTGCTGTTGAGCCTCTGCCTACTAATTTGGGGGTAGGTCTGGCCAACCATTTGGGGTTGGTAAGGTGTGAAAGTGGAATTTGTATCCTTGGGAAATTATATTTAAAAAACATTTGTCTTGGGTAATGAGTTCCCAGTTTTTTGCATGCAGGGTGATCTTTCCTCCTAAGGGAGCAGTCAGTTGAGTAGGACTTGGGAGGTTTAAGGTTAAGTCATTGTGACAGTTTACAATAGGGGGGGTGTCTTATTACTTCCAACTTCTTAGGCCTGTGAGTACCTTGAGAGTGTAGCCTAGGTGGTCTGCTGTTCCTGGGTTTGGACTGAGAAGGCCTGGAAGAGACAGGAAAGGACAGATTCTTAGAAGGCCAATGTCTACTAAATCTGGGAGGTTGTACTTGCAGGAAATCTTTAAAGGTTTGCATAGATTTAGCTTTTTCCTCCATCTTTTTAAGTACTTCTTCTGCGTTGTTGCCAAGCAGGTGGTCTTGTTTTAAGGGAGCATCCAGTAATTTAGCTTTAACATGATCTGGCAAGGTTTGCTCCTTAAGCCAAGCATGCCTTCTAAGAACAGACCCAGTGACAGCAGACCTGCAAGATGCCTCTAAGGAGTCAAAACCACATTGCAAAGTATGTGTACCAACTTGTTCAGCAGAATGCATTAAATCCTGTAATTCTTTATTTTTAGCACAGTCAGGAATCAACATCATTTTCTGTTTAAGTAATCCAATAATATGCTGCTGATACTTTAACATATGAAACTGGCAGTTTAATATAATATAATGGCCAAAGCAGCAGAAGTGTATACCTTCTTATACCCCATCTGTCCAGGGCCCTGGAATCCCTATCAGAGGGGGTAGGGTTTTTGGCAGTAGTAGCCTTAATGCCTTTGGGTCCCTGTGAAATGGTCTCTGGGTCTGCAGTAGGATTCTTGAAGAGGAACTTGTAAGAGTCGGGTACTCTGTAATACCTATCAGGTTTCCTGGGAGCCAGAGGAAAAGTGTCTAGGGCCAGGCTAGATTCCAAAAGGGCATCATCTACAATGTCCAGTACAGGAGGGATAGCTAAAGGTCTGTGTTGAGGTAGGAGTAAGAATTCCTTAAGCCTCATTTTGGAGTCAGAGTAATCCTGGCTTTCCCAGCAGAAATGCTCCCTAAGAGAGTGCAAAATTTCACCAAAAGAAAACTCTGAAGGAGAAGCAGAAGGTATGCAGTCCTCTGCGTCAGAATCCTCATAGGTATATAAGGGCAAATCCTGGTCATCAGAAGAAACAGAAATGTCAGGATCCTGATTAAAAGAATGAGAAGGAAAATCCGTTTTAGGTCTCTTAAGGGGAGAAGGCTGGCTTCCCCTAATTAGAGTAATAAGGTCTTCAGCCATTCTTATCATTTGTTTTTTAGGCATATGGGCCTGACCATGCAGTTTGGATGTCGGTTTTCTAGGTGTGGATTGCGTTTTAGGCCTTGAAGAAGAAGATGGCATTGGTTTGATATGCAAGTCAGTAGGCCTGAATACACCCTCAGAACTGGCTTTGGATCCATCCAAGGTAGATACATCCGCAGGTTCCATAGTCAAAGAAGCATCCCGTGGCATTGAATCATCATCTTCTTTTGGCTGTTCCCATTAGGGGTCGCCACAGTGGATCATCTGTTTCCATTTCTTCCTGTCCTCTGCATCATGCTCTTTCACACCAACCGCCTGCATGTCCTCTCTCACCACATCCATAAACGTTATCTTAGGCCTTCCTCTTTTCCTCTTACCTGGCAGATCCATCCTTATCTTTTCCCAATATACCCAGCATCCCTCCTCAGCACATGTCCAAACCAACACAATCTCACCTCTCTTGCTTTGTCTCCAAACTGTCCAACCTGAGCTGACCCTCTAATATACTGATTCCTAATCCTGTCTATCCTAGTCACACCCAGTGCAAATCTTAACATCTTTAACTCTGCCACATCCAGCTCTGACTCCTGCCCTTTCATCATTGCCACTGTCTCCAACCCATATAACATAGCTGGTCTCACTACCCACTTGTAGACCTTCCCTTTCACTCTTACTGGTACCCATCTGTCACAAATCACTCCTGACACTCTTCTCCACCCATTCCACCCTGCCTGTACTCTCTTCTTCACCTCTCTTCCACACTCACCATTATCACCATTACTCTGAACTGTTGATGCCAAGTACTTAAACTCATCTGCCTTTACCAACTCTACTCCCTGCATCCTCACCATTCCACTACCCTCCCTCTCATTTACACACATATATTCTGTTTTAGCCCTGCTGACCTTCATTCCTCTCCTATCTAAAGCATATCTCCACCTCTCCAGGGTCTCCTCAACCTGGTCCCTACTCTCACTACATATCACAATGTCATCTGCAAACATCATAGTCCACGGGGCCTCCTGTCTGATCTCATCTGTCAACCTGTCCATCACCAATGCAAATAAGAAACGGCTCAGAGATGATCCTTGATGTAATCCCACCTCCACCTTAAACGTATCTGTCACTCCCACTGCAGTCCTCACCAATGTCACACTACCCTCGTACATATCCTGTACCACTCTTACATACTTCTCTTCACTTCCGACTTCCTCATACAATACCACAACTCCTCTCTAGGCACCCTGTCATATGCTTTCTCTAGGCACCCTGTCATATGCTTTCTCTAAGTCCACAAAGACACAATGCAACTCCTTCTGACCTCTGTATTTCTCCAACAACACTCTCAGAGCAAATATTGCATCTGTAGTGCTCTTTCCTGGCATGAAACCATACTGCTGATCACTAATCATCACCTCCCTTCTTAACCTAGCTTCCACTACACTTTACCATAACTTCAAGTTGTGACTGATCAATTTTATCCCTCTGTAGTTGCTGCAGCTCTGCACATCACCCTTATTCTTAAAGACAGGTACCAAAACACTTTTTCTCCACTCCTCAGGCATCCTCTGACTTTCCAAAATTTCATTAAATAATCTGGTTAAAAATTCCACTGCCATTTCTCCTAAGCACCTCCATGCTTCCACTGGTATGTCATCTGGGCCGACAGCCTTTCCATTCTTTATCCTCTTCATAGCTGTCCTTACTTCCTCCTTGCTAATCTATTTCACTTCCTGATTCACTATCCCCACATCATCCAACCTTCTCTCTCTCATTCTCTTCATTCATCAGCCCTTCAAAGTAATCTTTCCATCTACTCAATACACTCTCCTCACTTGTGAGTACATTTCCCTCACTGTCCTTTATCACCCTTACCTGCTGCACATCTTTCCCAGCTCTGTCCCTCTGTCTAGCCAATTGGTACAGGTCCTTTTCTCCCTCTTTAGTGTCCAATCTCTCATAAAACTCTCCATATGCCTTATCCTTAGCCTTTGCCACCCCTCTCTTTGCCATGCGCCTCATCTCCTTATGCTCATGTTTACTTTCTTCATCTCTTTGACAATCCCACTTCTTCTTCGCCAGCCTTTTCCTCTGTATACTCTCCTGTACTTCCTCATTCCACCACCAGGTCTCCTTGTCCTCCTTCCTCAGTTCAGATGTCACACCAAGCACCTTTCTAGCAGTCACCCTTACTAGCTCTGCTGTAGTTACCCAGCTATTCGGTAACTCTTCACTGCCTCCCAGTGCCTGTCTTAACTCTTCCCTGAACTCCACCTCACAATCACCCTTTTTTAACTTCCACCATTTAATCCTTGACACTGCTTTCACACTCCTCCTCCTCTTCTTGATCACCAATGTCATCCTACAGACCACCATTCTATGCTGCTTAACTACACTTTCCCCAGTCTCCAACATTGAATGATGCTGTAAAAGACTGCTCTGCTCAGCTGCCACTTGTGAGGATCCTGGGTTTGCCTGCTCAACTGGTCTGCCAAAACATTGAGTCTTCCTGGAAGAAACTGAGCTAGGAGATGCAGGTCCAGGGATGCTGCCATAGACCAAAGATTCATGCTTTGCCTGCACATGGGGTAAGAGGGAGTTCCCCCCTGCTTGTTGAGGTACCACATGACCGTGGTGTAGTCTGTCCTGACAAGCAGGGTCCTTGGAGAAAGCTACTAAGGCTTGCTGAACTGCAATCAACTCCTTTAGATTTATATGCAGGTGCATCTGCTGGGCATTCCAACGTTCCTGTATGCATCTGCCATCCAGGTGTGCTCCCCAGGCATAGTCCAATGCGTCTGTAGTTAGAACTTGAGTGGCAAGAGGTGTCTGAAAAGTTATGCCTTTGTTTTGAAGACAGGCTGTTGCCCACCATAGAAACTCTACCTGCAGAGATGGAAGCAGAGGAATCATATCCAGGTCCTCTGTGTGTTGACAACAAATGTTCTTGAGGTACCATTGCAATTTCCACATATGCAGTCTTGCATATGGAATCATGGGAGTACAAGATGCCATAAATCCCAGAGCTTGCAGGGAGCTAGGACAGGCTTGCCAAGACCTTGAAGTAAACTGAAAAAGTTGTCTGCTTCTCCTGGGTGAGATAAATCATCTGGGCGGCAGTGTTCAGACTCGCTCCCAGGAATGTCATCTCCTTGGATGGTACCATTTTTGATTTTTCCACATTGAGAGTGTAACCCAGGGAAGAGAGAAGAGTCTCTACGAATTCCAGATCCTTTAATAGCTGTTCTGGAGAACTTGCTTGAATCAGACAGTCGTCCAAGTATGGGTAAATCTGAATTTTTTTCTGCCTGCAAAAAGCAATGACTGGAGCCAAGCACTTTGTGAAGACTCTGGGAGCAGTAGATAAGCCAAAGGGCAGTGCAGAGAATTGGTAATGTTGCTTGCCCACTCTGAAACGAAGGTACTGCCTGCAACTTTCCCTGATAGGAATGTGCAGATAAGCCTCTTTGAGATCTAAGGTTACCAGCCAGGAATCCTTTTCTAGCAGTGGTAGCAACTGATGCAGAGTGAGCATTTTGATCTTTGGAATTACTAGAAAGGAGTTCAGAATGGAAAGTTCCAAGATAGAACGCCAGGTGCCTTCTTTTTTTGGAACTAGGAAAAGCCTGGAATAAAAACCCTGACCTATCTGCTGAGCAGGAACTGATTCCATTGCTCCCAGATGAGACAGAAACAACATTTGTTTTTCTACTTGTGCCCTTTGGTATGGAGGAAAGTCCAGGAATCCCTTGGGAGCTGGAAAGGTGCAGAAAGAAAACTTTTGCCCTAGGGACACCGTTCTGAACACCCATTTGTCGTCCGTGATAGTGGCCCAGACATCTGCAAAAAGGGCCAACCTTCCCCCTAAAGGACTCTCCTGGCAAACAAGAACAAGCAGAAGTTGTAAAAAGTCCTTGAGAGTGTTTTGACTGAGATGCAGGCTTGGAGCTTCCCCCTGTAGAAGTGGAAGTATGCCAACGCCTAGACCTTTGAGGGGTAGCCCCCTACCCCCTAGAAGATTTGTAACCTCTAGTCCTGGAATGGTTCTGTCTGCTGGTATCAGGAAAGGT